>NC_080731.1:1820740-1860740 GCF_019097595.1 Hemibagrus wyckioides
AGCGGGAGCGAGACTCGAACCCAGGACACTGGAGGTGTGAGGTGAACATACTAACCACTAAGCCACCGTGCCGCCTATAATCAGGGTTTTGGCCAACAAATCATCTTATTTCAGTCTCCCTATGTGGATTTCTGCTTGTTTTTATTTTTTTAATAAACTCCATGTTTGTATCCTCAGGACCAGCTTTTATCCAGCACGACATTTTGCATATCTAATTTTCCAGAGACTTTTTTTTTTCTGGAAAGCCTTCAGTTTTCTTCAACTTAAGCCCCGATGTTGAAAAGCGAGCACTGTTTCACTTCTGCAACATTAATATGTTTACATGATTGATTGGACTGGTGTAAGTGAAACCACATGAGCAGAACTCTTACACAAGTCAGCTTTTATTTTCCACCTACTCCAGTTATTATTACTGGTGTAAAGAGCGGTGTGGGAAGTACAACCACTTCTCCCAGACTGATATTCTCCAGTAGATGTGTTGAGTTTCAGTGCAGAAAGAAAGTCCATGATGGTGACAGTTATTACGTTTAAACCAGCGCACAACATCATGTCTTGGAACCGAGGCATTAATTATTCTCACCTGCTTATTTTCTCTCGGCGGGACTCAAACAGTTTGTGGACTTCTCACAGGCGAGAACTGAAATCACCTCCGCAAAATTTACTGCAGGTAGAGAGAAAAATGTGTGTGTGTTTTTTTATGTAGCCTCAAAAACCTCACAGCACCAGAGGAGTTTTTCACCACCAGCTTAAAGTTATGGGAGCTTATAAATATGCACACGTGCAGCATGAAACGAGTCGCATTAATCTGCCAGAATAAAGCGGCCAGAGTGCCGGAGGCTCCTGATCAAGCCATTACACACACACACACACACACACACATGAGTCTGATGACATTTACACAAATCGATAGCTGCACATAGAAGCTATAAATTCCGTTGAACAGACTCGAGCCATAAGGACGCAGTAAAAAGTGAATAACGATCCTATAAATATAAACCTAGCGTCTGCGTCCTCCGCTTCGTCCACGCTTTACTGTTTATTAGCTATAGATGGATTTAAGTAATGAATAAAACACACTTTTCTCCCCACTAACGCTGTGACCTGAAGTCTTTTATTCCTTTTACACCATGACGCCGATTTCACATCAACTACACTGTTTATTTATTAAACATCGACACCTTGTGCTTTTTTATCTCTTTATAGTTACATTCGAAGTTGAAGGAAACAAATAAGTTTCTGTTGTCACTTACGTTATAGCAGCTATAAATGCTCACCAGCCTCTTTTTATTATTCTCTGTAGCAGTTAATAAGACAAAAAAATAAATAAGCACAGTTTGTCATGAAGATTTACAGTGTCTGACACTGGAGACTCCTTCCATCTATGTTACATAAACGACTGAAAGCACTTTGTATACACGTCTCTGTGAACAAGATGTTGCTATAGAAACGATAACATAATCAAAACGAGTGGTGCGCTAATGTCAGAGCTGCTACTCAACACCTTCTGACCAATCAGAGTCCAGAATTCAGCAGCAGCGAGGTATAAACTGTGTTAGACACCATGGACATAAAGAGAGCTTTCTGTGGTGTTCTTTTTTTTCAGGCTAATATGACTGGAGCTAGCTAGAACTAGCATAATTGACAATTTCCATGTAACTCATCCCTAATTCCTTGATAGTTTATGTAGCTTTATGTCTTATGTAGCATCAAGGTTCTGAAGGAACATCGTTTCCTGCACCAGCTACAGAACATGCGGCTGAAACGACAATAAAAAACGTCTTGACTTGATAATAAAATAATAAACTGCTTTTATAGAAAATAAATCTACAACAGTTCAGTTGACTTTGTGCTCAGGTTCTACACACCAGAAGTCTTCTTTTTCAGTGGAACTCTTCTGTATAATTCTAATCAGATGAAGCGTTTCATTCACACTGATGGAACTTGCTAGAAAAAATCCGCTCTGTTTGTGGTCCTAATTCAATTAGTCAGGCGGTCGTGCTCCAAACGCACGTGAATACAGACGCACACCGGAGTGGAACCTCGGCCACTCGACTGCCCTTGGGTAACGGCATTAGAGCAAGGGGAAGAAAGGAGAAAGCCCCCAGAGAGAAAGACATCAAAGCCATCACACAGCGAGGGGCATCTCTTAATCAGACAAGGCTGATTTGAAGTGCACTCCTGAGGGCGCGACCTGTTCGGGATTCTCTTCTCTCAGGCAGGTGCTCCGGTCCTGCTCTGATTATCAAAGTGCCGCTCGGCTTATAGACGAACAGCCATGCAACACTAAACCACCACTCTGACCAGAATGATTTATTTACCCTCAGAACCCATTTCTTCCCCTGTGACCCCTGAAAAATCCACCAGCTTCTAGGGCAAATCCTGACTTCACTTTTTCATTTCACTCTTAACAGACTAAAACCAGTCACTGAATTTTTTAATATCATTGTCTAGTCATTTTATTTTTTTTAACATGATTTGTTCATATTATTTTTACCATCATCTGGAAAAAAAAAATATTTAAAAAAATAAATTTTATTTATAAAACAATTTTTGGTAAAATTATTTTTTTCACATGATTTCTGTATTTTACTTTTACCGTCATATGGAAAATTATATATATTTTTTAATAGTTTGTTTGTTTGTTTTTTAAAGCAGTTTGTGTTAAAATTATTTTTAACATGATTTGTTCATTTTATTTTTACCATCATCTGGAAAATTACTTTTTAAAAAAAATAATTTGGTATTTTTTATTTTAACACTATACAGTAATTTTAACTTTATCTGGTATTTTTTGTAACATTATCTGGTCATTTATTTGTTCATTTAATCGTAATTTTAATTTGAAATTATTTTTTTAAGAACTATTATTTTTATTTGCTGTGTCTTGATCCCTTGAGATCTCTTGAGAAAGAAACACAACTTACACGACATCTTACCATCAAATAAGAATAAAAAAAAATACTAAGAAGTATTTCTCTACTTGATTAGCTAGCTAGCATAATGTAGCCTCATCACTAATTTCCTAGCTTCCACTAAGCTGTTTAGCTTCCTGTGTGGCTAGCTGTGTGATTCATTAAACAGTAGCTTAGCAGTCGCGTTTAGTCACTAGTTTGGAATCCGTCCTCAGATAAGCCGCTAAGCTAACGAGTGTTACTGAGTAAACACGGCAAAATGCCGAGTCATGACGAAGAAGCTGTGAAGTTTGATTTAAATCTCACTTCTCTTTGAAGGAGGAGGCTACTGAGGCAGCAGCTAATTAGTTGACGTGTCTCTTTAATGGGACACACACACACACACACACACACACACACACACAGGAAGTTTAGAGGCTTGTCCACAGCTAGCAGCCATTTTGTGATTTGTTTTCTTTTTAGAGACAGGTTCTGAGGAGAGAGTTATCCAGCTGCCCCTCCCCCGTCCACCTCATCCTCCACTGATCAAAGTCCACAACTTACAAAAGCTCCTCACACACACACACACACACACACACACACACACACACACACACACACAAAAAACACACACACAAACAGTTTAATCTCTATATCCACAATTCATGTGTCAATCTACTGGTATATGATCTCTCTCTCTCTCTCTCTCTCTCTCTCATGTGTTGCTTGTCTTTCCATCTCTTCTTCCTTCTCTTTGTCTCTCAGTTTACTGATTTCTTTCTCTTTTGTTTCTTCTTTCTATTCTGTATTTTGCTGAAGAAGTGAAGTACAAGAAGAACAAAGTCAACAACAACATCAACAAAAATAAATCATGAAAGAAAATGAAGATTAAAGAAGATTTTTCCTCTTTTTGCACTTTTTCTTTTTTCTCACTCTTTTTTCTTTAGAGGAAAGCAGGAGTAAATTTTCAGTCAGTGTCACCTGACCTTGACTCTCTTTGACTGTCAATCTCTCTTTTTAATTCTCTCTCTCTCTCTCACACACACACACACACACACACACACACAGAGCTCAGATGCATCTTAACTACACACAGAAAGAACTCTTGTGTCCTGTTACTCTGCGCTGTGACAATGCAGCGCTGCAACCTGAGCTTCAACGTCTCTCTGATCTCCGATGGCGACAGTAACCGCGGTAACTCAGAGTGACAGGCCGATGGTGTGGTGTGCTGACAGGTCTGAGATGACCGACAGTTCCTGACATGAGAGTGCTGACATCACACTGTCTCCTGAGGCACACACACACACATACACACACACACACACACATACACACACACACTGTGGCCTTGTAGCCTAATCCAGGCTCAGACAGGAGTGACAGCCTGAGGAGAGACGGGTGCAGAGAGAAAGAAGAGAGAAGAGTCAGGTGAGAGGAGTGAGGGATAAAGAGAGAGAGAGAGAGAGAGAGAGAGAGAGATGTACCCTGGGGGGTGGTTAGACAGGAGGAGTGTCTGTTATCCGTTTCTCCATCTCCGCCTCATTTGTTCTACACTTCACCTGTCCAGTGACTGAGGAGCTACAGAGAACCTTTAGATCTTTCTGAAACACCTGACAGACACTTTTGGATTTTTGACCATTAAAAATAATCTGTGTGGAATAATAAACTGTTTTTCATTCCAGCTATTCCAAGAAAAGACTGTAATGGTTCCAGATAAAAACCCTGGCATGTATGTGGTTAGAGCAGGGTTCTCCGGAGGAGGAGGACACACAGGACGTTTCTGTGTTAATGTTCACAAGCTCTCATAAGAACCGAGTCTTCAGAGTCTTCGAATCTGTAAAATGTTCTTCAAAGACTTTTACAAGATTTCAGACCACACCTGAAACAAAGCGTGCACCAGATTTTATGAGACGCAGTAACAGGAAGGTGAAGATGATAATGGGGTGTAGAACCCTGTCTGAGCTCTGAGATGGCCAGCTTGAGTGGTAAATTTGTCTGAAGGTCAAAACCTCCTGGTGGTTTCAAGGAGAAACAGAAGCCAATGACTGTAGAGTCAGTAGTGACGATGCTCCATACAGGTGGAGCTGAAGGTGTAGAATTATTTCAGAACTCCACTCATCTCCTCTTTAAATTCACTCTGCCCTGGATGTTCCTGAAGATCTCACCCAGAAGCACATCTCTCTCAGTGATGTTGCATTTCATCCAGCATGTTCCTTCAGTTTCAACCAAATGGTTGAAAATCCTTATGGTTCCTCACTTAGGCTACCTCACTAGCAGCTAACAAGACGCTTATGTCTCCTACAGGTTTGTGTCTTGTATGTGTGTAGTGACCGTTACCACTGTGTCTTTGGGGTGTGGCCTGTCTAGCATTCCAGTCAGAAATGGTAGTAGCTGTATGTGTAGCTAAATGATGTGTGACATTTAGATGTGTTTAGCTACATATTCTCGCTAATGATTTATGCTAATTCCTTTCAGACTTTCTTTTTCTTTATTTTTCTTTATTTTGACATTTAATGAGAGGTCATATATATATGAAAGGGTCAGAGGAAACCATGGTTACATCTGTTTTTGAACAGGGAACTAAAGAAATGTCGGATCACATGTGCTGCAGGAATGGCTTGAAGAGTCATTCACGTCAATCATTTGAAGTTACATCACTTTACAACATTTTACAACAGCACTTTATAGCACTTTACATCATTTCATAACAGCACTTTAACATAATTTTATAACATCACTTTACAACATTTTACAACAGCACTTTACATCATTTTACAGAATTTTATAGCACCTTACGCTGTTTTACAGAACTTTACACCATTTGCCATAATTTTACAACACTTTACAGTACTTTGCAATACATTACGTTATAGCACTTTACAACGATTTATATGAATTTACAACAAATTAAAGCATTCTACAGCACTCAACACATTTTTACACCATTTTATAGCACTTAACAACATTTTTCACCATTTTACACAATTTTACAACACTACACGTCACAGCACTTTACACTATTTCACAATACTCTTTACACATTTTACAGCACTTTACACTATTTCACAATACTCTTTACACATTTTACAGCACTTTACACTATTTCACAATACTTAATAGCACTTTATACTTTTGACAGCACTTTATACCATTATACATCACTTTACAACACTTTACACTTTTTACAGCAGTTTACACAAAACCATTTTACACAATGTTACAGCACTTTACAACACTTTACAGCACTGTACCATTTTTACAGCACTTTACAACACTTTACAGCACTGTACCATTTTTACAGCACTTTACAACACTTTACAGCACTGTACCATTTTTTACAGCACTTTACACTATTTTACAATACATTACAGCACTTTACACCACGTTTAAAATTTTTACATTGCTTTACACAATTTTACATGATTTTACACAATTTTACAACACTACAGCAAGCTACAATATTTTACAACAGTTTACAGCACTTTACACTATTTTACAATACTTCACAGTACTTTACCATTTTTACAGCACTTTAAACCATTTTACACTATTTTACAATATTTTACAACAGCACTTTACATCATTTTACACAACTGTATAACACTTTACAGCAGATTACAATATTTTACAACAGTTTACAGCACTTTACACTTAACAGCACTTTACAATATTTTACAATACTTTACAGCACTTTACACTTATCAGCACTTGACAGTATTTTATAACACTTTACACCATTTTACACAATTGTACAACACTTTACACCCAATGAAAGCACTCCACAGCACTCTACACATTTTACAGGACTTTGTTGCTTGTCAGTGATGTTGCGTCTCGGTGTGGTGAACATGAGTAGAAAAATAAACACTGGTTTCCTGTCCTCACTCTGACCGTCGCCGGCGATACTCACTTCCATGGAAAATAAACAAGTTCCATCAGACTCTGGGCTTTTCTTGCTTTTTGTAAAGATGAAAAGACACATTAATTGTTTGAACTCTTCTCCCTAAGGCCATGACTAATCCCCAAATCACTGTACGCACAATATGTAACATTCTTTTCTTATTATTTTCTCCTCTGTGCAGCGAGGCACGTTCCCACATTTCTTCCTCTTTCATCTGGAGGATCCTCGATTACGAGTGGCTGAAAATCTACCAAAACTCTCCTGTCACTGCTAAATGAAATGATGTGTTTATGAACAACATTTTTCTAAAAGATCAGAGAGTTGATTAAATAAATGAAATAAAGAATTTCAAGTGAACTGAAACTGCTTCAGTAAGGGGGAGGAGCTTCACCATCATCAAAACAACAGACACTTTACTCACAACACCATGATGTTGTTTTAGTTGAAGTCAATTTTAGTTTGTTTGAATCTGATGTCATTTCCTGTCTAAATTTGCATGGAATAATATGAATATTATTATAAAACATGTCTTCAGAACATATTGTGATCATGAACGCAACTTTTCACGCTGTCAATGATGACACCACATCCGTATCATCCCTGCATCATCAGGAATTAGTTTTTTTTTTTTTTAATCAAGTCCTCACCCTCCTCATCCTCTTCACCCCCCTCATCCTCCTCATCCTCTTCACCCCCCTCATCCTCCTCATCCTCTTCACCCCCCTCAGCCTCCTCATCCTCTTCACCCCCCTCAGCCTCCTCATCCTCTTCACCCCCCTCAGCCTCCTCATCCTCTTCACCCCCCTCACCCTCCTCATCCTCTTCACCCCCCTCATCCTCCTCATCCTCTTCACCCCCCTCAGCCTCCTCATCCTCTTCACCCCCCTCATCCTCCTCATCCTCTTCACCCCCCTCATCCTCCTCATCCTCTTCACCCCCCTCAGCCTCCTCATCCTCTTCACCCCCCTCACCCTCCTCATCCTCTTCACCCCCCTCATCCTCCTCATCCTCTTCACCCCCCTCATCCTCCTCATCCTCTTCACCCCCCTCATCCTCCTCACCCCCCTCAGCCTCCTCATCCTCTTCAGCCCCCTCACCCTCCTCATCCTCTTCACCCCCCTCAGCCTCCTCATCCTCTTCACCCCCCTCAGCCTCCTCATCCTCTTCACCCCCCTCACCCTCCTCATCCTCTTCACCCCCCTCACCCTCCTCATCCTCTTCACCCCCCTCATCCTCCTCATCCTCTTCACCCCCCTCAGCCTCCTCATCCTCTTCACCCCCCTCAGCCTCCTCATCCTCTTCACCCCCCTCATCCTCCTCATCCTCTTCACCCCCCTCAGCCTCCTCATCCTCTTCACCCCCCTCATCCTCCTCATCCTCTTCACCCCCCTCATCAGCAACTGTTATGTTGCATGTGCTTTTATATCATCTTCTTTACTCTGGGTAATTAATTGAATCTAAAGCACATGCTAGGCTAGTTAGCTGACGAAAGCTAGCTTTTTTTCCCTTACTTATGAAAAGTATCACAAATTAAAAGTGTGTGTCCTTTACAGAAAGTATAGAAAATATAGTTTTGATGGGTTTATTTAGTTGTGTGTGTGTGTGTGAGAGAGAGACCCCCCCCCCCTTAAAGCTGTTCGCAGCTATTCCTTTAATAAACACTTTCTCACATAATGTTTTTAGTATCCCAGCAGCCCCTAAGGTGTCATGTGACCACATTAATGTACACACATCTCTGACAGCTCAGAACAGCTGAGTGCCATAAAACCCTCCTCTTCCTCTTCCTCCTCTTCACTCTTTAGCGCTCTGTTTCACAGCTTTACAACTCAGTAGCCGGACTTTGATGGACCGAGGCGTCACAGCTGACACCTTCCTTATAAAAGCTCCTCTAAGCTGGATATTATCCCGTCACCGCGGCGCGACCCGGGGCCCGGGTGTGAGGCTGAGTTTGGTGAGGGTGTTGGAGTGAGGGGGCAGTTACTGCAGGTGGCTTTACACATCTTGTCCCAGAGGATGGAAACAGACTTTTACAGGTCTGTAAAAATTGCCTGCCTCCTGCTCAGGAGTCGGTGAGTCAGGAGTCGTGAGTCAGAGCTGAGTCATTCTCATCATGATGTTCTGAAGGCTGCAGATATCCAGAGAAGTCATTAGTGACACTGTGTGTGTGTGTGTGTGTGTGTGTGTGTGCGTTCTAGGCTCCTTCTAAGGCCCCTGATTCAAATGTACAACGTTATTATTTTATAAATGACAGGAAATGAGGAGCTATTCTTTCAAAGTCCAGTACTCATTGTTACTGCTTTTTATGTAAATCATAAATACAATGGAACCGAATTCCCTTCCTTACGAATTTTCACCTTAAGAATGAAAATTTTGCATCGGCTAAGTTGCGCGTACGTCCAGGAGCCATTCAAAACAAAGCTAAGCGAAGCTAACTGAAGTGAGTTTACACATTTTTTTTTACAAATTATTTTTCAATCAGTGAAAGCTGTGTGAAAGAGTCAACCCACACATACAGTTTACATACGCTTCATATTGGTCATATTGATCATATTTTTGGATGGCTGGAACGGATTATTATAGAAGAGGAGAGGAGAGAGGAGAAGAAAAGTGGAGAGAAGAGAAGAGGAGAGAAGAGAGGAGAGGAGGAGAAGAGAAGGAAGCGGCTGGTGCTTGTGTTCCTCTGATCAGATCCACGAGGTGTTTGTGTAAGTCTTCAGGTTACAGACATTATCTTGTCTTAAGAACCATATCATCTGTTAGGATCTGAAACACTCTGTCTGAGAACTGATCCAGACGAGATTCACACACACACACACACACACACACACACATATATATATATATATTTATATACACACACAGACTCTCTCTCTCTCTCTGTTGGTTGTCAGTTGTTATTGTGCAGTAGATGTGTTTGTTGTGAAAGCCATCAGCAGGCAGATGAGGAGCTGATAATCCTCTGGTTTTATCTCGGAGCTCGTGTGCTCTTTATTTTGTCTCTCTTCAGGTTTGTTAGCTGATAGAATCAGTGAGCAGACACGAGGTCTGGAACATCACACACCTTCACTCCTACACACCCTGCAGCCATGTTCCTCTCCATCCTCTAATTCCTCCTAATCTCCTGTCATAGAGGAAGATGGATATGGATCCAGAAGACAGCTCAAATCTCATGCAAATGTGTTCCAGTGTGTCACTCAGAAGAGCTGTCAGGTGAGTTCCAGACATGTTCCAGATATCAGGTGAGTTCCTGCCATATTCCAGGTGTGTTCCAGCAATGTTCCAGGTTTGTTCCAGCCATGTTCTAGGGGTGTTCCAGCTGTGTATAAGGTGTGATCCAGCAGTGTTCAAGGTGTGTTCCAGCCATGTTCCAGGTGTGTTCCAGGTGTCTTCCAGGTGTGTATAAGGTGTGTTCCAGCAGAGTTCCAGCCATGTTCTAGGGTGTTCCAGGTGGTTATAAGGTGTGTTCCAGCCATATTCCAAGTGTGTTCTAGCCATGTTCCAGGTGTGTATAAGGTGTGTTCTAGCCATTTTCCAGAGGTGTTCCAGGTGTGTATCAGGTATGTTCCAGGTGTGTATTAGGTGAGTTCCAACCATATTCCAGGTGTGTATCAGCCATGTTCCAAGTGTGTTCCAGGTGTGTATAATGTGTGTTCCAAGTGTGTATCATGTGTCTTTCGGGCATGTGTGTATCAGGTATGTTCCAGGTGTTCCTGGCTAAGAGCAGTACAGTGTGTTCTGATTGGCTGAGAGGAGTGCAGTGTGTTCTGATTGGCTGAGAGGAGTGCAGTGTGTTCTGCTTTTACAAATTTTCTTTGTTTATCTCTAAATGTAATTTGTTTTTAGAATAGTTTTACACTTTTGAACTTTGGCCATAATGCATCAGATGTTCCTACAAAGATTCCACAGTTAATTTAAGTATTTTTAGAATGAAAATTTTTAATTTTTTTATTTATTTATTTTATTTTTAGAATGCACCTGAAAAGGTTCCAGAAATGAAAACATGACTGAATTCCTGAAAGGGTTTCTGCACTTGTTCCTGGAGTCCATAATGTCCTGGAGATATCTCTGGAATAAAAAAAGGTCTGATATTCTTACATTCCTACAAGGGTTCCTGAAAAACGTTCCTGCAGTGAGAAATGTCCAGAGGTTCCTATAGAGTTCTTGAACGTTTTCATGAGTTCCTGAACAGAGGTGGAAACATGAAGCATAAAAATGATATGTTTGCTGCAGTGGAAGTTCAGCTGTAGGTTCCTGAGAGAGTTCCCTTGATTCACCAAACACAGCTGATGATGTTTCTGACCAAAATGTTTTTTTTAGCTCATCTAAACGCACAATTCCAACCATAAAAGTTTGTTGAAAGTTTGTTCTGAGGTTTAAATGATAGAAGTGGAAATAGAAAATCAGCTCCTTTTTTTGCTTGTATGATTGATTTAACTTCATATAAAGATCTAAAGAGCAGAAACTGATCCACGAATTTGGAAGACAAGCCAACGAGGAGAAATGTGTGGACAGTGGAACAAGCTGGAGAAGGAAAAAAGGGGGGAAAGAAAGGGGTGGGGGAGTGTGTGTTTGGGAGGGGGGTGGTGGTGGAAAAGAGGAGAACGATGACCCAAGAACCTCCCTCACATGTGTGTGTGTGTGTGTGTGTTGGATTTGTGGGCTAATGTGATTTATGTCTTGGAACTTTGATCTCCTAAAAGGCTTGGAGATTTACACAACAATAATTCTTCTTGGCTGGCCCTGAGATAAATGATGTGCTTGTGGCAGGAGTCCAAGATGGAGTTTAATAGACTGATCTGAGGAAGGGGGGTAATGGGAGGGGGTGTAGGACTGGGGGTGGAGACGAGGGGGTGGTTTTGGAAGACGTTCCTGAAAGGCTTAGTACATAGCTCACAAAAAAAATCAGTTAAAATGCTCCATAAATACCAGGCTAATAAAAGTCAAGGTCAGCAATAGCTCCTAATAACTTTACGAGTCGTTCTCATCACCGGCCGGCCGCTACAAAGAGACGGAATAGCGTTCTAACAGAGACGCGTCTGCTGGGGCTGAGCTGACTTTAACAACAGGAAAGAGCTGATGTTGAAGTTTACATGCTTCTCTGTGGGGTTAAAACTCTCGCAAAGTTATAGAGAGGAGAAGAAAGGCAGAGGAAGAGCAAGGAAGAACGACAAGACGAGTTACGAGTCTCTTTAGAGGCTGGAATTTACATCTTTAACCTACATCACGTTCTTACACACAGGTCCTAAAGATCCTGTCTATGCTACACGCTAAACTAGCTAGCTATCAAGGTTAGGCGTAGTTGGTGAAATTTACAGCTGAATATTAAATTTCATAAGTCACAGTACGTAGCTAACTGTCACGCTAGCAAATTTATTTCACCTTAGTTACTGCAACGATAAGTGTATTGTGCCACATTTGATTATGTTGTTTAGCTAGCTGATGATACGATTAGTTCACATATCCTACTGACAATATTGTGGTGTAATGCTAGCTAGATAGCTTGCTATAACGAATATTTTTCCATGAATATATTTTTTCCACTCTGTATGTATGTATGAATGATTTTAGCCAACAGAACTGTAGCTATCTCAATAGTTCCTGGTCCCCAAGAAAGTAGCAACTCTGAAACAGGAACTAAAACATTTCTAGGAAGTACAGCGCCAGAGCTGAAAAAAAATTAGCTTAAAAGTTTATTTGGTGGCTAAAGTGCATGAGCTATTCAAACAGTTCTTGTGATAGAAACATGCCTAAAGGTCCTGAGGTCATTAAAGAGTTCCTGAGTTTCCCAAAAAGGTTCCTGTGATGTAAACAGGTTCCTGAAAGTGTTCATAAGAGTTCCTAACAAAGGTTCCTGAAAAGGTTTAATAGTGTCTTAGAACGACAGTAGTGCCTAAAATACTTACTACATTCCTGCCAGTGCTCCCAAGCTACAAAACTGCTCCTGTGATGGAAACATGCCTGAAGGTCCAAAGCTCCAAAAAGAATTCCTAACTTCCTAAAAAAGTTTAATTCGGACATTCCTAGAGTGCTCCTGATAAGAGTTCTGCAGTGACACATACAACATTCTTGAGTTCCTGAAAGGAAGTGGAAATGTGCCTGAAGTTCCAACTCTATGAGTTCCTGAAAGAGTTCCTGAAACATGGTTGAGGTTGTTCATCAGTTCCTTCAACAGTTTTCTTTCATGATCGCAGCAGAATGTGTTGATTTGCTTAAAGGATTTTTTTTTTTGCTGTCGTGGAAACTCACCTGAGGTTCCTGGAAAAGGTTCCCTTTACTGGAAACGTGCCTAGAGAAGGAATTTTCATAAAAGGCACAGGGTTTTTTCCTAAAGTAGGCGTCGTCTTTAGAGCTTTAAAATGTAAATCACTGACACTCGCTCTTCCAAAGAGATACAAGGAAGAAAGAAGATGGAAGTGGTAGGAAAATTCAGGCTTAGCCGTGAAGACTGTTTTGCCTTTGGAGTGCCTTCAGAGCCTTTGGAGCTGAGCTACAGACTTGTTGCACACACACACACACACACACACACACACTTCTCCTGCATTTGACTAATGCTTGCAACCAACCTTCAGTCAGAAGGAACCAAAGAAATCAACCCTTTAACTTCTAAAGCTGAGGATCTCTATAACTCTGAGTTCTGCTCATGAGGTCAGAGCAAGATGGCTGCTCAGAACAGCACTACTTACTGAAGTTGACATAGCCGTTTGCTAAGAAATGATGAACATGGAGGCGTCCATGTTTTTTCCCACAATTTCCTGCTTCTGAATTCTATCAAATGTGGAGTTATTCCCCAAAGCTGCCTCGCCTTCAGAGATTTCCAAGTTCAGGCATGGGTTCTGTCCTGGGTTCTGTCCTACACACACACACTCACACACACACACACACACACACACACTCTTCCGTACAGTCTGGGAGTGAGAGAGACGGAGAAGGAGAAGAAAAGCCCACATAAGCGTTAACCTTTTTGTCTTTCCATGTGTACTCTTTCTTTTTCCCCTAACGGAGGAATTTCCCACATGCTCCTGACCGATGGCTCGGCCGCAGATTCGCTTTTTAATAACGCTGAGCGCAAACACCGTAAATCAGCAGCTTGAACGACTCTCTGAAAAGATAACCCAAATCTCCGAGGCCATAATTTTCCGCTCTCCCTCGGCAGCAGCTGGTTGTGCTCAGCGCAGGACGTGACGGCCTTCTTTTGAAATAGCAATCAGTGCCTCCGTAGTGCTGGGAGGACTCGTAAAAGTGTCAGGCCCAGGCGATATACGGCGCCATATTTCACCCGCTTCTCTCTATTTTTAAACGGCTGAGTTATGGCCGGGGAAATGGGGCCCCATTAGAGGTGATATGATGTATTCTCTGCCTTGTTCTGAGACTCGTTCATCAAGCGGGGGCGAGAAGAAAGCTGCCACCACCCCTCTCTCTCTCTCTCTCTCTCTCTCTCTCTCTCTGTCCTTCTCCCTCTCTCTTTCCCTCACTCTTTCTCTCTCCCTCTCTTTCTCTCTCTCTTCTCTCCCTCTGTCATTCTCCCTCTCTCTCTCTGTCCCTCACTCTATCTATCTTACTCTCTGTCTGTCTCTCTCTCTCTCTCTCTCTCTCTCTCTCTCTCTCAGCACCCCTAGAGCGCAGCCCCCGTTCTGGTGGACTGTCACGGGTAATTTATGACACACAGGCAGTGTAACCTTCTGGCAGGTTTTGTGCAAGCAGACTTCTCTCTCTCTCTCTCTCTCTCTGTATCTCTCTGTTTCTCTCTCTTTCTCTCTCTCTCTCCCTCTCGTCAAATACTAATAACCTTTTCAGGGTTCCGGCTTTCCCAAGAACCGCAGTGGAATCTGGACATGAAAGGACAAGTGTGTGATTCTGTCCCTCATGTCCAGTTCATGAAGCTAAAAACAAAAGAACCCGAGATTCATGGAAGAGATCTTACACGTTAGATCTTCATGGTCTGGCTCCACTGTCATGGTTCTTGGCCATTGGGACCTCCTCAAAGATCTTCTTGAGGTTTTTTCAGATGTCTCTAAGCTCTCTCCAAGGTTCCTGAAATTTTTTTTAAATTGCCTTACCAGCAGAACCAGAAGTTCTCTTTAGATCCTTCTGCTCTGCGGAATGCCCTCAACAGCAGAAGATTTTAAAGTTGAACTTCTGATTGTCTTACCAGCAGAACTGGTAAGATCAGATGTTTCAGCAGTTCATGTGATTGTTGGAGCAAAAGAACCTTAAGTTCACAGAAAGTCTTCAGAGCTTCTTTTGATTGTTTATGGAAGATCTTTAAGAAGGTCCTGAGATTGTCTTAGTTCCCCTCAAACTTTAAGTCTTTGAAGATCTTTTGGAGCTTTCTACTCTCAGGGTTGTCTCTATCTCGAGTGAGGAACTGTTAGAGTTCTGGAAGATCTCACAGTGCTGAATTCTAGATCATGGAAGATCTTTGGAGCAAGTTCAGGAAATTTCAGAACTTCAGGAAATGAAAATTTCTCCTAAATCAATATAATAAAATAATCTGTTGTCAGGTTGATCGAAAATCAGGTCGATCGGATATCAGGTTCATCGGATGTCAGGTTGTCTGGAAATCAGGTTGATTGGATATCGGGTTGATTGG
Source organism: Hemibagrus wyckioides (assembly GCF_019097595.1). Classification (NCBI taxonomy): domain Eukaryota; kingdom Metazoa; phylum Chordata; class Actinopteri; order Siluriformes; family Bagridae; genus Hemibagrus; species Hemibagrus wyckioides. Next base: position 1,836,123 of record NC_080731.1, read on the forward strand.
ATATCTGGTCTATCGGATGTCAAGTTGATCGGATATCAGGTTGATTGGATGTCAGGTTGATCGGATGTCAGTGGTTGTTATCTGTGTTCTTCGATTACATGCCGTGTTTTGCATCTGTCGGTCACGCCCCCTGCGCCCCCGCCCGCTCGCTGGGAGATTAACGAGGAGGGCGGTTCAGCGTAATAATCTTTTGTTTGAAGTGACACGACTGATGGCTGCTGATTGGCTTTTAATTGAGGGGCTTCATGTTGCTGAAAGCGGCGAGGCTAAAAGCTTATGTCTTTATGATGGACTCCAGCTCAGGTGGAAAAAATATCAGACGTCATTTCAGTGTGGAATTCCTAATTAGGATTTCGAATATGATTGATTGATTGATTGATTGATTTATTTATTAAGGGGTTAAACCTCTGGTTTGAACACAACACTGGTTTTATTGGCCTCTGATCTATATTTGACTCACAGGAACCTGGTCATCATGAATGATGATGATGATGATGATGATGATGTAGAAAAGGAATAGTTTTTGCTAATCGTCTCACCTGACTGTTCAATTATTCAAACGTTAATTTAGAAATATTAGGTTTGTTAATTATAATAATTATAAAATAGAATTGTTTGTTATATGAGTTAAATCATTTCTATGTCGGCTTATAAATGAATATCAGACAAAAAGCTTCACCAGAGTTTTAACACAGTTTAAAGAAAAAGGTTTATTTTAAATTAAAAAAATGTTCTTCATTAAAATATATATATATCCTTTTGATGTAGTAAACAAATTCTTTTGTTTTTTTCTTTTTTTTTTTTCAAAAGTTTTAAATTAGAAGTGAAGTCTTAAGTTACCCAAAACCCCAAGAGAGCGGACATCCTTGAGATTTCTCTACGTAACAATCTTCTGTAACTCTGCTGGGGTCAGTGTGGAGTTTTTAAAGACGAGTAAAATTCTTCACATTTGAAGCTGTTGACACAGACCACCAGGGAACACCCTGAAGAACCACCAGGGAAGAACCTGAAGAACCACCAGGGACGGACCTGAAGAACCACCAGGGAAGAACCTGAAAAACCACCAGGGAAGACCCTGAAGAACCACCAGGGAGGAACCTGAAGAACCACCAGGGAAGAACCTGAAAAACCACCAGGGAAGAACCTGAAGAACCACCAGGGACGAACCTGAGTTGGAGCAGGAACATCTCAAAAGGACATTTACACAATCTCAGGAAGAAAAAAAGAAGAAATACAGTAACATTTGTTTTATTAAACAAAACGTAGAGTTACCTGCTACTTTATTGCGTAACAGTGCTAAATTATTTCCAGCGTGAACGTCAGATTTCATCAGCAGCTGAAAAATGTTGAATCCTGCATCCTGATTGGTCAGAAGGTGTTGATTCATTTCCCATAACAGCAGTGCAGGTTTATATTAATGGGCTTACTCTAATACGTTACCGTTTCTATAGCACCGGCTAATTTAAAAGCCGACACTCCACAGAATTATTTAGCATTTTGCAATGTTTTTTGATGATTTTTTAAAAATATAAATAATGTACTTAAAGAACCTCTTATAAAGGACAAGCTGTTTATAGGAACAGCTACAGTGTTTATACACTGATCAACCACAACACTGAATAACATCTCCTCATCATGGCACCTGTTAGTGGGTGGGATATATTAGGCAGCAAGTCAACATTTTGTCCTCAAAGTTGATGTTAGAAGCAGGAAAAATGGACAAGTGTAAGGATTTGAGCGAGTTTGACCAAAAGGGCCAAATTGTGATGTCTAGACCACTGGATCAGAGCATCTCCAAAACTGCAGCTCTTGTGGGGTGTTCCCGGTCTGCAGTGGTCAGTATCTATCAAAAGTGGTCAGAGGAAGGAACAGTGGTGAACCGGTGACAGGGTCATGGGCGGTCAAGGCTCATTGATGCACGTGGGGAGAGAAGGCTGGACCGTGTGATCCGATCCAACAGACGAGCTACTGTTGATCAAACTGCTTAATGCTTAATAAAGTTAATAAAGAACTTAATGCTAGTTCTGATAGAAATGCTCGCTGAGATTCTCTAAGTGCTTCAGAAATTTCATCTTCAACCAGTACAATTCAGATCAGACTCGTTTTAGATCAGACTCATTTTAGCTCAGACTTGTTTTACATCAGACTCATTTTAGATCAGACTCGTTTTACATCAGACTCGTTTTAGATCTGACTGGTTGTAGATCAGACTCACTTTAGATCCAACTCATTTTAGATCAGACTCATTTTAGGTCAGACTCATTTTAGATCAGACTCATTTTAGGTCAGACTCATTTTAGATCAGACTCATTTTAGATCAGACTCATTTTAGATCAGACTTGTTTTACATCAGACTCACTTTAGATCTGACTCACTTTAGATCAGACTCACTGTTGCTCAGACTCATTTTACATCTGACTCATTTTACATCAGACACGTTTTACATCAGACTTGTTTTTAGATCAGACTCATTTTAGATCAGACTCGTTTTAGATCAGACTCGTGGAGATAAAATTACGTCCCATAAATCCGTTTCATTCCAGCTGCAGAGCTGAGCTCCAGAGTTCTGATAGAGAAGGATTATAATGTGTTTGATTGACAGGTGTAAAAACTCGACAGGTTCGTTTCCATCGTGAACACCACGGATGCGGCTGTCGTCATGGTGACGGTCATTTATTCGTCCTCTAATTTTTTTATGAAGTGGGAAGGAGCCGGTGCAGTGGAGCGCGATGCCGGTTAGTGTGAGGGAATGAAAACATCTGGTGTTTTTTAACAGCAGGTTTATGAGCTGAGAGGAAATTCTCTGAGTCGGTGAGTTGTGAGGCTGGAGCTGAAGCTGGAGCTGTAAATGACGCTGGAGCTGATCATCACTTATATAACATCACTAACTCAACACTTTATACACGCTAATGGTGCTAGAGACTTCAGAAACATCATCGCTAACTCACTGCTGCCACACACACACACACACACACCACGCAAACACACACACATACACACACACACACACACACACAGACACACCACACAAACACACGTACACACCACAAACACACACACACCAAGCAAACACACATACACACACACACACACACACACCAAGCAAACACACACACACATACACACACACACACCACGCAAACACACACACATACACACACACACACACACACACACACACAGACACACCACACAAACACACGTACACACCACACACACACACACACCAAGCAAACACACACACACATACACACACACACACACACCAAGCAAACATACACACACACACACACACACACACCAAGCAAACACACACACACATACACACACACACACACACACACACAGACACGTACACACCACACACACACACACACCAAGCAAACACACACACACATACACACACAAACACACACACACACAGACACGTACACACCACACACACACACACCAAGCAAACACACACACACATACACACACAGACACATACACACCACACAAACACATGTATACACCACACACACACACACCAAGCAAACACACACACACATACACACACAAACACACGTACACACCACACACACACACACACCAAGCAAACACACACACACACATACACACACACATACACACACAAACACACGTACACACCACACACACACACACACCAAGCAAACACACACACACACATACACACACACATACACACACACAAACACACACACATATAGAAACTCATACACACAAACATCTACACATATGTACACACAATACAAACACATAGACATATGTAGGCAAACACATACACAAACATACAAACATGTACACAAACACACACACACACATGTGTTTGAGTATGTGTGTGTGTTTGTGTGTGTGAGTGTGTGTGTTTGAGCATGTGTGTGAGTGTGTGTGTGTGTTTAATTTTACAGACAAAATACAACAAGAATCAGCAGAGAAGGTGTGTGTGTGTGTGTGTGTGTGTTTAATTTTACAGACAAAATACAACAAGAATCAGCAGAGAAGGTGTGTGTGTGTGTGTGTGTTTAATTTTACAGACAAAATACAACAAGAATCAGCAGAGAAGGTGTGTGTGTGTGTGTGTGTGTGTGTTTAATTTTACAGACAAAATACAACAAGAATCAGCAGAGAAGGTGTGTGTGTGTGTGTGTGTTTAATTTTACAGACAAAATACAACAAGAATCAGCAGAGAAGGTGTGTGTGTGTGTGTGTGTGTGTGTGTGCAGTCACCCCAATGCGTTCCTCCTGAAATGGCTTGTATCGTATTTGCAGAAACGCTGAACACCTTCTTACGTGTGATCGGATTTTTATGGTTTTTTTGTTGTTTTTTCACCACAGCGTGCTCTGACCTGATTTGCGGCCTACGTGCTCAGATCAGGACGTGTGTGTGTGTGTGTGTGTGTGTGTGTGGTTTTTTCCTCACTCACCGCTGATAACTTCACCATGTGGAGGACAATGGCTGCTTTTGTTTCAGCCAGAGCAGAGTCTGTGTGTGTGTGTGTGTGTGTGTGTTCTGAAGCATTTATGGCCTTAAATAAAATTCCCTCATTAACTTGAAGGCACGCTTGTGATTTCAGACAGACAGAGAGCACACACACACACACACACAGATTGAGGTTGATCTAAACTCAGTAGCTCTGTGAGCCTGTATTACGCAGCCTTCATGTTTTAATCTTCACTTCTTCACTCTGTCACTTCCACACACAGATACACACAGAGTCTCCCCGACACATTACACACCACTCCAGACGCTCACGCTGATTAGCAGGGATGAGTCACAGCCTGCAACACATACACACACACACACGTGCATACACATACACAAATCTAAACAAACACACACACACATACATACACATACACACATGTACACACACGTGTACACACACACACACAGACATGTAAATACACACACACACATATACACACATGTACACACACACACACACACACAAATTCACACGTGTACACACACACACAGACATGTAAATACACACACACACACACACACACACACACAGAAATGCACACGTGTACACAGACACACACATGTACATACCCACACTTACACACATGTACACACACATACATAGACATATGTGCACAAACACATATACACACACATATGTACAAAGCAATACACACATAGACATATGTATATACACACAGTACACACAAATAGACATATATACACACATGCACATACACATACACACACACACGTACACACAGTACACGCACATATACACACAGTACACACACACACACAAATACACATGCGTGTAAAAACAAGTGTACATGCACACACACATGTATACACACACACACACACACACAATGATCAGTGTTCACTCTGATTTGATTTAATGCAGTGTTTGGGTCGTGTGTATTTCATTCCTCCAGGAAATAAAAGTCTCATTCATTATTTTCTTTCATCTTTAATGTTGTTTTTTTACTCAGTAGAACAGAATAAAGTTTCCAAATGTAACGAAATAAACAGGTGAGTGAAACAGGAGGCTGCTCTGCTTTTAGCATCTTAACCTTGTGGAAGCTGCAGCTTTCCTGTTTAATGCCACGGAATCCGAGATAACACCAAACTGTCCCTCAGACGTGTGACCGAGATGCGCTAATAACACATAGCACTGACCGCTAACAGGTCCGGTGCACTGAGGCGCGGGGAAATGTCCGGCTGCAGCATGTTGGCTCAGGGTCTGGAATCTTTTAGCAAACGCTGCATCGCTTTATCACGCTAATCGTCTGTCATGTTGCTCACTCTCATGTGTCTGTTTTTCCTGTCTCTTCGTTTCCATAGTATTTTATTACAGCTGGTTTTGCTATAACACGACTCCTCTACACACACACACACACACACACATGTGAAGCTGTGCCACTCCGATTAGATCCGAGTTTTTCTCTGGTGAGGGACTGCAGAGCGAGTGCAAGTTCTGCTTTTCCTCATCCCTCAGGCCTGCTCTCGCGTGTCACTCACACGCCGTAAACCTGTCGCGCTTCTCTTCCTTCGAACCGGCAGTGTTCCCGGAGACGACACGGCCCCGCCTCTGGCCTCTGGGCACTCCATGCCGCACGCACCTCATCCTTCAGACACACCTAATTAAAGGGAGTGATTTGCATGCTGCCTCTCTCACTCAGATCTCCTCAGCATTCCCTTGCTCTGTCTGTCATCTTTAATCTCTTTCTCCGCGCCTAAATCACATGCGGTGGTTCGGCTCCCGGCCCGCGGCACCATCACGTCACGGCCGGAGCTCGGCCCAGCGTGCTCACGCGCATCACACATGCTTTAGTACGAGAAAAACACGAGGGAAGATAACCTTCAGTCCTGTGTCTGCTAACAGGAAGTGCTTTATAGCCGAAATACCGTGATTGGTCCTCGGATACGTTACGGTTTCTATAGCAACAGCTGGTTTACAAGGACCTGTACTCGAGAGGAGATGTTTTTTATTTAACATCAACAAGGAAGGAGTCTCCAGTGTCAGGGGGAAGCCAAACTTTTTTATTTTGTTGTATTCACTTCAACAGGTTTTTAGCAACTATGGGTCACGTTAGAGCTACATTACATTTCCAGTATTTAGCAGACTCCCTTATCCAGAGCGAATTGAGGGTTAAGGGCCTTGCTCCAGGGCCCAGACATGGCAACTTGGTGGACCTAGGATTTGAACGCACCGCCTTCTGATCATTAATCCAACACCTTAACCACTAACCTACCAGATAAACAAACCTCCACAATGTTCTGATAAACTTCACACACACATCACACACAAATCATGTACATACATCACACATACCTCATATACACATCATATACATCACACACACATCATATACACACATCATATACATCACACACACATCATATACACACATCATATACACACATCATATACATCACAAACATCATATACATCACACACACATCATATACATCACACACACATCATATACACACATCATATACACACATCATATACATCACACACACATCATATACACACATCATATACATCACACACACATCATATACACACATCATATACATCACACACACATCATATACATCACACACACATCATATACATCACACACACATCATATACACACATCATATACATCACACACACATCATATACATCACACATCATATACATCACACACACACATCATATATATCACACATCATATACATCACACACACATCATATACACACATCATATACACACATCATATACATCACACACACATCATATACACACATCATATACACACATCATATACATCACACACACATCATATACACACATCATATACATCACACACACATCATATACACACATCATATACACACATCATATACATCACACACACATCATATACATCACACACACATCATATACATCACACACACATCATATACACACATCATATACATCACACACACATCATATACATCACACATCATATACATCACACACACATCATATACATCACACACACATCATATATATCACACATCATATACATCACACACACATCATATACACACATCATATACATCACACACACATCATATACATCACACATCATATACATCACACACACATCATATACATCACACACACATCATATATATCACACATCATATACATCACACATCATATACATCACACACACATCATATACACACATCATATACACACATCATATACATCACACATCATATACATCACACACACATCATATACATCACACATCATATACATCACACACACATCATATACACACATCATATACACACATCATATACATCACACATCATATACATCACACACACATCATATACATCACACACACATCATATATATCTCACATCATATACATCACACACACATCATATACACACATCATATACATCACACACACATCATATACATCACACACACATCATATACATCACACACACACATCATATATATCACACACACATCATATACACACATCATATACATCACACACACATCATATACATCACACACACATCATATACATCACACACACACATCATATACATCACACACACATCATATACATCACACACACATCATATACATCACACACACACATCATATATATCACACACACATCATATACACACATCATATACATCACACACACATCATATACATCACACACACATCATATACATCACACACACATCATATACACACATCATATACATCACACACACATCATATACATCACACACACATCATATACATCACACATCATATACATCACACACACACACACATCATATACATCACACACACATCATATACATCACACACACACACACATCATATACATCACACACACATCATATACATCACACACACATCATATACATCACACACACACACACATCATATACATCACACACACATCATATACATCACACACACACATCATATACATCACACACACACACACATCATATACATCACACACACACATCATATACATCACACACACACACATCATATACATCACACACACATCATATACATCACACACACACACATCATATATATCACACATCATATACATCACACACACATCATATACATCACACATCATATACATCACACACACACACACATCATATATATCACACATCATATACATCACACATCATATACATCACACATCATATACATCACACACACATCATATACATCACACATCATATACATCACACACACACACACACACATCATATATATCACACATCATATAAATCACACATCATATACATCACACATCATATACATCACACACACATCATATACATCACACATCATATACATCACACATCATATACATCACACATCATATACATCACACATCATATACATCACACACACACACATCATATACATCACACATCATATACATCACACATCATATACATCACACATCATATACATCACACACACACACATCATATACATCACACACACACACATCATATACATCACACATCATATACATCACACATCATATACATCACACATCATATACATCACACACACACACATCATATACATCACACACACACACATCATATACATCACACATCATATACATCACACATCATATACATCACACATCATATACATCACACACACACATCATATACATCACACATCATATACATCACACACACACATCATATACATCATATACATCACACACACACACACACACATCACACACACCAAACACACTCTTTACACCCATTCTCAGTAAAATCCTCCACAGTCACCCCCACGCCCCCCTTCCCCTACTGCCCCGGGGGTAAGTGATCTCCTGCTGTGAGCTGTGGTGTTTATTGTGACTGTGAGGATCAGAGCAGAATGCAGCTCTTGTCTCTGGAAGTGTAGAGTTCTTCTTCCTTTCAACCTTTTGTTTGCTTTCTGTATTGCTAAAGAGCCGGGCTGTGATACCACCTCCAATTACCAACACACCTCCCGCCTTAAAGAGACCTGTCATCCCTATCTCTCTATCTCTCTCTCTCTCTCTCTCTCTCTCTCTATCTATCTATCTATCTATTGTGGAATATTGTTGTTAGAATGTTAATAAACATTACTTAAAAATAATTGAAGAAAAAATGAGCAACAAATCCCATCCTTCAGTATGAGTTAAAGCAGTTGTTGTAATTCTTTACATTTTTTGCGTAAGTTCAGGTGTAAAGAAACTTCCTGAATAAACCTGACAGACTGGGGCTCAGGAAAATTCTTTCTATCAGACTACAATTGTTAGCATAGTGGCTAGTTAAGCAGCGAGTTGCAAAAAAAGCAAAAAAAAAAAAACAGACTGGAAAATTCTAATGGTGTGAAAATGAATTTCTGAATTAATTTAAGAAGAAAAAAAAAGTGCTATAATGTTAGCGTTTGATGGTGGAAAATGTTGCCCCAATGTTGTAGGAATGTTTCTAAATGTTAAACAGACAAGATTTAAATTGGTTCTCTTATGAAAGGGAACGAATTTGTTCAAAATAGCGAATTTGTTTTTTTTTGGGCTGAGAAGGTAAAGCGTGAGCTGGCGTCTGGATCCCAGCAGCGATCACATGACTTTCCACTCAGACTTTCTGGCTTTCTACACCGCCGCTGAAGAAGCCGCCGCCGTGTGAAGACTGACGTTTAGCGTTAATGACGAGGAGACGAGCAGCAGTGGCAGCAGCAACGTGGAGTGAAGTGAAATGTGACGTTTTCTCTTTTTAGTTATATAAAAGTGTCTTTCCTCTCGTCACACCGCACCGGGATTCTCTGACAGAGCGTGACATAGCGTTGTGTAGCGTTGCGTAACATTACTACATCTTCCACCAGAACCATGCAGAAATCCAAACAAATATTCTTCAGAGCCAATAACAAGATCTCTTTTAGTCCGTTAGCGAGTTCCGTTCCTGGTTAACTTATCAACGTAGCGTTCCTGTGAGTCTGAATCAGCGTCCTCGTCACGAAATCGGCTAACAATAGAGCTCTCTAATAAAGAATTAGTTTACAGGCTAGCATAATTTATGCAATATGGGATGATAAAACAAATTTGCGAAGCCAGAAACAAAGCACAGAGTTTATTTCCTTCTTCTGGACATCTTCACACCGCGGTCAACCGCAACATGACAGTTTGAGTGGAGGAACAGATGAGCGAGGTGGATTACTCACGCTGGGGATCATTAATCGTCCAGAAAGAGACGCTGTAATAATACCTGTGACACATCACCTGCCTTTGATCATCTGTCAAGCTGTCAGACGGAGCGTTTCAGGGTGTGTCCATGTGTGTGTGTGTGTGTGTGTACTTTTTTTGTTGGCTTTAAAACCGACAGGATGTTGACAAGTTCAAACCCTCAGCTAGCATAACTCTAAACACACAGTCTGGAATACAGAAGGAAAATGTCATGCTCTTATGCTACACAAAGCGAGGGGAAAAAAAAAACCCATGCTAGCTCTCGGGGCTCCGCCTCTCCGTGGGTCAAGAGTTCAAGCTTTCTGTCTTATTGTCATTTTTATTACTGAGAACGGAGCAGGCATGCGCTTTCATCCGTCTCTGCAGGTGTGCTTTGTTTTGATCGACTCTAAAGGTCTGGGGTCCTACACCATTTTACACACCAGGCTCTGCAGAGAATGCCGCCATGGCTCGAATTCCTGTTCTGCAGGAAGCCGAGGAGACACGAGCGGTCATGTGACCTCAACAGCACCGACAATTATGCCGTAAATCAAAGATGATGTTTTCGTGAAAACGTGGCAGTTATCAGGAATTTTGGATGATGTCAACGTTCACGTCTGTTTTCTTAAGAGTTCTTCCTCCTTTCTGAGGCAAAACAGTTATTTTGTTTATGCTAAAAAACTTTTTTTATTAGCAAAACTTGTATAAATTTTCGCAGTGGCGGGCCATGCATTTCACACCTAGGCCTTCACTGGCCTTCACCAAATCGATTTCTTCTCCTCTGTCAGCCATTGTGAGTTAAAATATATATATTTTATTTAGTTTGTGCGGTTCACTGCCTCTGACTGCTCCAATTATCCAATCAAAGGATAGGAAATTGCTGACGTAATCGTATGCCTGCTAGATGGCCCCAGTGACGCCAACTCGAAATCTGATTGGTTAATGTAACAATTTCATTGCCACTTATTTTAAGCTCCGGGCGCCTGCACTATTGATTCTGAAGGCCTTAAGACAGATTTCTTTCACTCTGGGAACACATGATGTCATCCACTGTCTGAAATATGATTGGATAAATAATCTTATCATAAATATACACTACTGGAAGCAGCGCAACCGAGAGAAAAGCTATGAAATGTAGAGAATAGACTATTGGGAATAATTTAATACACATTCATGGAAAAATATATTAAATATATTAAAATGCAAGTCATTGATTCAGATCACTGCTGTTTAGGCCAGCAGAAAAGGCCTTGCTGACCCTAATGGTCCACCACTGTATTTTAGTGTATAGTTTAGTACTACTAGTTTAGCTACTATGAAGTAACTTAATAAAGTTAGCTAGCACGCTAGCAATCTTATTCACTGTTATTCTTGCACTAAATAATAACCAGCCTCCTGTTAGCTAGCTCTGTAGTGAAGATGCCTTATTAATACTGTCAAATACAGAACAAGCCAAGATAAGTAGTGAGCTAGTTAAAGCCAGAGCAGTGACATTTTAACTTATTTATATAGGCTATGTTTCGCCCTATGTGCGCTGGGATAGGCTCCAGCAGACCCCCGTGACCCTAGGAGTCCTAGGAATAAGCGGGTATAGACAATGAATGAATGAATGAATATAGGCTATGTTAGGTTAGGCTAGGCTAGGGTAGATTAGGTTAGGTTGGGCTAGGCTAGGTTAGGCTAGGCTATGCTAGGCATGTTAGGCTAGGTTAGGTTAGGCTAGGTTTGTTAGTAGGCTAGGCTAAATTAGGCTAGTCTAGGTTAGTTTTGATCAGGTCAGACTATGCAAGGCTAGGCTAGACCAAGCTGAGCTAGGTTAAGTTTGGCTAAGCTAGGTTAGGTCAGGTCAGGATAGACTAGGTTAGGTTTGGTCAGGTCAGGTCAGGCTAGGCTCGGCTAGACCAGGCTACACCAGGTTAGGCTAGGTTAATTTAGGTTAGGATAGGTCAGGCTTTTTGCTAGGTCAGTTTAGGCTAGATTAGGCTAGGACTGTCACCTCATCATCATCTCTGATCTGGTCATCATCTTTGATCAGTCAGGTAATGTTGAAGGAGATGTGGACAACTGCTTGAGCTAGCGTTCAGCTATAAGTTGAATATATCTCTGAAAACCCCACAAATGCTCTGAGCACCAGGCCTGAGATGCCAACAGGACCAGCAGCAGCCTTGCATGGAGCACATCTCTGGTGGAGAAACAGAGATCTGGGTGTCAGAAATTAAATTTATCACATATACATTACTACACAGATTCCTTCTTCACATATCCCATCTTTGGGGGTTAGGGTCAGAGCACTGGGTCAGCAATGATGCAGCACCCCTGAAGCAGGGTGGGTTGTGGGCAATGGTGGCAACTTGGAAGTGCTGGGGCTTGAACCCTGAGCTTCCACTCAGCTACCCATAGCTTTAACCACGTGAGCTACCACCACCCCACTTCCCCCAGGAGAAAGTGAAAGCACAGCTTCGGTATACTCTGTTGTTTTTTTCTGGTCAAAGTGAGCATATGGTTTAAGGATATGATTTAAGGGTCTTGAAGACAGTGGCTGGAATCAACACATCTGTTGACATCAGTATGGAAGTTCTGTGTGGAGAGACCAGTCTGGGTGCTGGACTTGAGGAGTCTGAACTGTCTAGCCATGCTTTCACCCATCTTAGTGATGAGGTGTACGTCTGGAGTAGCAGCAGGGGCAGCTGATCAAATTGACCAAGGTGAGATGGCTTTAAAAGTTTCATTTGTATTAGTATAGACATGATCCATACATTTTGGAAAAATCTGGTAGTCCCTCCAGGAGTTTGAGAAGTCATCATCATAGCAACTTATCTGAGTAACGACACAATCCCTTCACCAACGTTTCTTTACATAGATGCAAACGCCTTCTTTTCTGAGGAACCTTTCCCAGAATGCACTGCTGCTTAGCTCATGTGGCTATTATATGCTCTGCATAAAGCAGCATTTGTGCTAATCAGTACACAGAGTCAAAACTAGTGAGAAGAAAGACTATAGAAGGTTTTCTGACACCTTTTCATCATTCTATTCTATTCTATTCTATTCTATTCTATTCCATAACAACATGCTAGCAAAGCTAGCACATTACTAAAGTTAGTTATCATGTGGTTTTTAATTTTTTTTAATGTTTTAAATGTCATTGTTCTAGCAAATATGGATTTCTACCACCATCAGTACTCCATACACCATATTGCTGGAAAGTTGAAGTCATATGCTAGTGCTAATGTTAGCATAATGCCAGTCTCCACTCTAATTCATCCCAAAGGTGTTCTATGGGGTTGAGGTCAGGACTTTGTGCAGGCCAGTCAAGTTCCTCCACACCAAACTCACTCATCCATGTCTTTATGGACCTTGCTTTGGTCACTGGTGTGCAGTCATGTTGGAACAGGAAGGGGTCATCCCCAAACTGTTCCCACAAAGAGGATGGAATTGTCCAAAATGTCTTGGTATGAAGCTGAAGCATTAAGAGTTCCTTTCACTGGAACTAAGGGGCCGAGTCCAACCCCTGAAAAACAACACCTGAATTCAATGATTTGGAGGGGTGTCCCAATACTTTTGGCAATGTAGTGTATATATCTGATACTTTTGAAAACCTATACATAGCTACTCTGTAATATATGTTCTAAAGTATTTTGAATATTTCAGACCTGTTCATGTGTGCAAATCTAAAATTAACTTTTTTTTCTTTCATTTACATCCTGATTTGATTTTGTTTTGTTTTTCTACCTCTGCACTCTGCCTTGTAGCTACACATGCTCCCTGGTTTCTCTCATCATTTGAATGGCTTTTTTTTTTTAAACATTGTGCTGTTGCTCACATTTATGGTCAATATCCTGTTTCGTTCTCGGTATGCAAATCAGCTCGCCACTCTACACGCGCTTTTCACGGCTGCAGGTCTGACGATGCAAAACGCATGCAAAGCCACGTGAGAAGGCAAATCCAGGCTGGGAAGTAGGGAGAAAAAAGAGCACAGATGGCTACAGGTTTCAGTTTATCGCCTCGGATAATGAAAACAAGGCAGTAAAAACAAAAGAGAAAAACTTCGAGAACACGTCTTCTATAAAGCTACAGATAAACGGATGATCCACTGAAAGAGAAACACTGAAGAGAAACAAAAGGTTCAGGTTTTATTTGTTTTGGTGGATTTAGAAACATTAAGTACAATTTATAAGGTATAAAAGACTTTAGATTGCATCCAGATTCTGAAGAACCACTTGTGAAAAACTCATGTGATAAACATTATAAAATGGCTAACACTGGGTCTAAATCTGCTACACTCACAAGACTATAAACAGATGAACTTACCAATTCAGTTTTATTATGCGAGCTAGCTAACATTAATGCTAAATTTGGAGCAGAGCCACAACAAATAATTTGTTAACTTTTAATGTAATTTTCAGTTCACAAATGACAACATTTAAAAGTATTTTTTTGATGAATAATTAATGAAATGATTAATTTTTAATATTTTAGCTAGCTAACATCACTACAGGTGAAGAAAACATCGCCTTTAAATTGTATACCTTCTACTACATATGAGATATTTTTCAACATCTTCTATTTAGCATCTTATTTTTCACTATAACTATTTTTCATCTAATTAATCCATAATTACAAATACATCCTGACTAATTTCGTTGTGTTTGCATCATCTGACCAGTTATGGATGGTGCGTAAGTAGTGAGCTAGCCTGCTTAGAACTAGCTTACGAAACTTTATCATTTATTGTTTATTTCATGAAAAGGTAAAGTTGTTCATTCATAAAAACATTTTCCTAGCTAGCTTTTAGTGTTGTGTTTATGAAATTTTTTAGCTTGCTAGCTGTAAAGTTACTGTAGATAGCAAGATTTTAAATGGCTAGCTCCCTTCAACCTTCTGCTTTTAAAGTCTTTTAATTATATATACATATACACCGATCATTCATAACACTGTGAGCAGTGACCGGTGAAGTGAATAAGACTGAGTATCTCCTCATCATGGCACCTGTTAGTGGGTGGGATATATTAGGCAGCAAGTGAACATTTTGTCCTCAAAGTTGATGTTAGAAGCAGGAAAAATGGACAAGCGTAAGGATTTGAGCGAGTTTGACCAAAAGGGCCAAATTGTGATGGCTAGACCACTGGATCAGAGCATCTCCAAAACTGTGTTGCTCAAATTGCTGAAGAACTTAATGCTGGTTCTGACAGAAAGGGGCCTGAATACACAGTGCATCAGTTTGTGTACGGGGCTGCATAGCCACAGACCAGTCAGGGTGCCCATGCCGAATCCTGTGCATTGCCGAAAGTGCGAACAGTGTGCACGCGAGAATCAGAACTGGACCACGGAGTAATGGAAAAAGGTGCCCTGGTCTGATGAATCACGTTTTCTTTTACATCAAATGGATTGCGGGGTGCCATAATGTTATGGCTGATCGGTGTGTGTGTGTGTGTGTGTGTGTGTGTGTGTGTCTTGTTAGACACTAATTTACATGTGCATGTGGTGGGTGAGGATTAGCAAACATGCATGTGTGTACTGTTCATATTTAAATAGCAAATTAAAATGATGGACAGCGTTGTTCTTGGTTTTAAAGGTATTTGTTTTGCAAAATTAGTCATATAGGCTCAGTGTAAACTCCCTTTCATGTGTTTGTAGCAACACTTAAGGCAAACCTACAACTGTTTATCTTAATACCAGCCTGTCATGTTATGGAGAAACCGCAAAGTGTAAATTCCTGTCGGAAAACCAAAAGTTACAGCTTTACTTTGGACTGTTACATAAAGCACTGACACTGGAGACTCCTTCCAGTAAACGTTACAGAGACATAACTTAGCAGAAAACTTAGCAAAAAAAAAAAAATTATTTGTTATGTAACAACACAGGTTTTGGCGCATATGGTGTACGAGACAAAATGTGCAAAATGTTACCGTAGAAACCATAAAAAGATAACCGACCAATCAGAATTCAGAATTCGACAGTGTCGAGGTATAAACGTTTTTTAATACACGTCTATTTGTTATACGTCTTACATCATCAATCAGTGTGGTTGCACATGGTCTCCTTAATGTGAGGATAGCTTTACAATAACACAATGCATGATGGGAATTCAGTTCTGGCTCCTGTAAGTAACAGGGCGTGGTGCGAGCAGTCAGTTGGTTTGTAGGAACATTGACTATTCTTAGCCTGGATCATTCTTCCAGTCTGGCAAAGTCAAAGAGTGTCCCGTAAAACAAGCCTCGCCTTTGTGTATCCAGAGCACACAAAGGATGAAATAATGCAGGCGGTTTAAAATCGCGAACAATTATAGGCCATAAATTACTCCCGAGCTTCAAAGGCATTCAGACGCTAAACTATTACAGGCTGCCTGCTCCAACAGCCGCTCTGCCAGGCTTCGGTTTTAAGTAATGAAGCCAATTCATTGCATAATTAAGTTAGCTAAATTACTCCGTTAGCAAAGCAGTCTGCGGTAATGGAATAAAGTTATTAACATTCCAGCTTTGGAAACCGACACCATTTTGACACGAGCGGTTGTTGTGTGTTGGATACATCATTTGGTGTCATTAGAACTGCAAGAACGAGCAGCTTGTGTTGGAGAAAGCAGAAATCGGTGCAGTGGCCATGTGAACTGGAACGGAGAAATAAATCCAGAGAATAAAAACACGTATCGCGTTGACTCCAGTGACTGTGATTGATCTTATCTTTTTAGTGTTTTATTTAATTTTTTTTTAGTATACTTCTCTTTTTTTTAATAATTTCTTTTTATTATTTATTTATTTATTTATTTTAAAGTGCTCTTTCTAATTTGGAGGTAAAAGTGTTTTAAATGAAGGAGAATGTCTCGTATCTGATCGTTTTATTTTTTAGAATGTTTAGAAAATAATTTTAGTTTTAAACAAACAATACTGCCTAATCTAATATTCTCATTTTTCTTTCTTTAATTTATCAAAAAAAATGTTATATCTATTTTTCTACATATTAATTTTGAGCTGTTGATCTTTCACATTTGTTTAGATGACTTCTTTAAAATTTTGGGGAAAAAAATATAATGTTTAAAAATCAGGCTAAGTAACCTGTTACAGTAATTACTCTGTAAATAAAAAAATTAAAAAAAATAAATGAAAATAAAATTAAAATGATATAAATGGTGAGTGTCTCTGGTCTCTGATTGATTTTATATTTCTAAAAATTGATTTTATATTTCTTTTTTAAATAGTAAAAAAGTTGCTCTACAATTGAAATAACATCATATTTAGAGATATGAATAGTTTCTTTGTGAATTGAACTAAACATTTGAGAAGTTTGTCACTCAGAGACTCCATGGTGACATGTTTCAGTGTGAAGGAAGTAAAAAATATTCCGTTAGCGGTTGATAATAAAGTGTCACTGTAGTGTAATAAAGACTTTTCTTTTTTTCATTCATTTCACAACACTTCTGAGGAAAATGTTGACATTCCTGACAATCTGGTCATATTTGTTTGCACACTTCACTACTGCTTTTATACGTTTAGCTCCATTTCTGTGGAGAATTTGGGTCATGCTAATCCACCCACACACCTCCTCGAGCACACAGCGGCGCTTTCAGTCAGGCCGGGAAGAGTGGGAGGAGCGTGGGCGATATTGTCCCGCCCTCATTCACCACAGTCACCTCCTACTCTGGTCTGCGATTGGCCGGCGGCTGGTGGCTTTGAAGCGCCGCTCCAGCGCTCGGTGAGAGCAGCGCGAGCGCGGCACGCACAGAGACAGAAGTGAGGAGGACAGCGCGAGCGCGGACGGAGACGAGCACAGGACCGGACGTACACCGGGATTTTTTCATCGATGTAATTTTTTTTCTCCTCAGTTTAAAGGATCCGCACTATTTCTGTTTTTTTTTTGGTGCTGACTGATTTCTATATTTCTGTAAGTACGCAGGTGTGTTTTTTGGAGTTGATACTACTCGCACGAGGGAGTGTATCGTTTGACCAGAGAGACGCGTTTTCCTGTTTATTCGGAAATTTTTTTGGTCACCCCCTACAACCCCGTTCGGATATTTCTACCGATCTTTGGAAGCCAGTGCCATGCGGATACTCGCGCGCTGCAAATGAGAAACGGACGACGCGCTCGCGCCACATGAGCGACGTGCCCTCGCCGTCTGGAGTCGCGCGGACACCGAGTCCCCCCGCCCCGGAGAGCAGCTGCCCCGCCGGCACCTCGCACCCCGACCGCAGCTTCGCTGTCGGCCTGAGCGGCGATTCACGAGCACACGATCGAGCTCCACGGCTCGCGCTCGCCTCGCTGCCCCTCGCGGATCCGGTGCGTCACGCGAAGCGCCTTCCCGTACGGATTCTCCAAATGCTGAGCGCGCGCGCGGCTCACATGCTCCACGCGGACTACCTGCAGCCGCTCAGCTCCGCGCCGCTCCCCATCGAGGTATCATCATCATAATAATTATAATAATAATAATTTACTTGTACCTGGTTTCATAATTACTGTATTTAAGGGAAAATTAAACTATTTTTCTGGATAAATATTTTACTTCTTTGCGTATTTACATGAAATTAAATCAAATTCAAACTAAAACTTTATTTATTTATTTATTTATTTATTTATTTTTGGGGAAAGCACTAGAAAAATTAGAACTAAAATTCAATTACTTTTTTATTTAAGAATTTAAGAAATATTCTAAATAATAATAATATTAATAATAATCAACCAAATAAACACACGTGATTTTTAAGATAAAAAAGTTGACATTTTTGTACTGATTAAACGGTTTACACACTTTCAAAAATGCAAATAAAAGAAAAACAAGCACAATATAAAAGTGCAATATAATATGTTAATTTGTTAATTATATAAAAAAAATATTCATTATTAAAAATATGTAAGGAAATCTCTACAAACGAAAATTTGAACCACAAACAAACAGTTCTTTGAGTGAGTTTTTATTTTTTGTTATTATTTTCCTCCTACGCTTTTTCCCCCAGAGCGTTTTACAAACACGGTGTCATCATTTTCAGCATTCCCACATCGGTTTAGTTTTCCTGACCATTAGCGTTAAATTAATGTTGGTCAATATAGAGTTCGCCAAAAAACCTTCTACTTTCATTTTATCTAGTAAACAAAGCGTCATGTTATATTTGCTTTAGATCAGTATTCGGATATAAAAGATAGGCTTCTTGTGAACAGGTGGCGTGTCAGGGTTCAGGAAGCGTTGAGTAAAAACCACAGGAGTAAATATTTCACAATTCTAACACTGTTTATTGTTTAAAAACAGAACGGGTTAAAAAAAGATTCAGATCTCGGATCTCAGACTAGAAACCAGAAGACTGTTCCGTCTGTGTTAAAACACTTGACCTATTCGTGTTTAAAGAAGAAAATATATAACCCGTGTAAAAAAACAGAGTAGTTTGGACATACCGTAAGCTCCAGAGCACTTCCAGAAACAACATGTCATTTTGAGCTCCTTGGCAATTCTTTTTTTAATGAGGAGTCTATAAATGAATCGACTCATTAACGAAGGCTTTATGAAGGAAACACTAGCTCCCTCCTTTCCCGTTAAAAATATTGTGGATGTCCCCTGAGTTCCAGTTCAAAAGATCATTTCCAAGCCCTGCTTTTTTTTTATAATGGTTGCTTTTTTATGAATTGAAACTGAACATGTGTCTTCCTTTCAGCTGGATGCTAAGAAGAGTCCACTAGCCCTCCTGGCTCAAACCTGCTCCCAGATCGGCAAGCCAGATCCCCCTTCGTCCTCCAAGATAAGCTCACTCTCCTCGGGCAACTTGGGAGACAAAGATGGTCGGTCAACCGGGTCGGGTATTAAATCGGCAGAGCAGCAGCAACAGCAGGGCCTGGAGGACAAGTCCAGCTTCAAGCCTTACTCCAAAAACAGTTCAGAATGCCGGAAGGATGGAGTCGTTCTAAGCGGATCGGCCGACAAGCCCGGGTTCAGGACATCTGGTGGGAGTTCGGCTACGACGACGTGTCCATCGTTCCCTCCTCATACCTCTTCTCCAAGGACCTGCTCGCCGTCCCAGCATGCCCCGGGTCAGGCACATGTACACCGCCAGACACAGTCTCCATCCATGCAGAAACCCCTCAGTGTAGACTCCAAAACCGGAAGTTCTGACTCAAGCACAGAGAGTAGCAGTGGCAGCGATCGTGGCGGGAAAAAAGACTTGGATAACAGCAGACTTGATAATGCCCAGATAGCTAACTCTAGCCAGGCACGAGCGAGCGTCAACTCCAGCAGTGGTAGTGCCTCAAGTAGCCCTCGACCAGAAAGCAAGAACGATTCCCAACCTCCACAGACATCCTTAGCTAATTCCAGCCATGTTGCCCCAATTTCACCATTCAAACCTGGACACTCTGTGTTCCCCTTGCCTGCTTCTACCTTGGGATACCATGGCTCCATAGTTGGTGCCTATGCTGGCTATCCTTCCCAGTTCATCTCTGGGTTGGACCCTGCCAAGACTGGTTTAGTAGGTGCTGCTGGGATCACAAAACACCCAAGTTCCAGTCCTTTAACGGGAACGTCTCCTCCATCCTTTATGCAAGGCTTGTGCCGGGACCCGTATTGCCTCACTTACCCCAACACGCCCCACTTAGGGGGTAGCAACTGCAACACTTGTGTCCATGATCCATCCTCGACTCTCAAGTCAGGATTCCCATTGATGTACCCTTCTCCACACCTCCATGCGCTCCATCCAGGCTCTCTGTCCACGTCCGGTGCTTCCGGCTCCCTCTCCCACCCGCTCTACACCTATGGATTCATGCTTCCTAGTGACTCTCTTCCTCATGCCTGCAACTGGGTCTCTGTCAGCGGGCCCTGCGACAAGCGCTTTGCTACTTCAGAGGAACTTTTGGCGCACTTGCGCACTCATACCTCCCTTCCTGGTGTGGATGGAAAGCTGTTATCTGCATATCCTTCCACTGCCTCTTCTTCTGCTGCTTCTTGCCACCTACACCTACCCCCTCCTAGCAGCCCCGGGGCTCTTCCAAGCTCCTTCTCGCTTCGAGGTTCTCCCGGACTTGGCCTGGCTCGCTACCATCCTTACAGCAAACCCCATTTGCCAGGAGCACCTTCCTTACCTATGCACTCTCTCCCTGCAACAGCACCGTACTACTCACCCTACGCTCTCTACAGCCAGAGACTGGGCTCGGCATCGGCACTCGGTTACCCTTGATGGAAAGACCACAGGTGGAGGATGAGCAAGAGGTCAAAACAAGGACAAGGACCATCCAAAAAGGAGCTTTAAATGGATGGAGATACCTCTGTAAACCATGGAGGTGGGAAGCACAGGAACACAGAGAGAACCCTGAACCTAATGGAACTTTAATATTATTTGATGATCAAAGTTTTATTTCAGTTTATTAATAAAAAAAAGTATATTTATTTTTCTCTCGAGCGCTTGGCTTTGTACTTTGGGAAACATTTACCGTCTAAATGCATTCGTTGTCACTTTGGTACAGGAACAATATTTTCAGAGATCGATATCGCTCTTTCCACAATACATTTTTATAACAAACACTCATTTATCTTTCAGTTGTCACTTTGATTGTTTATTTTTCCTTTTGCTTTCTCCAGTGCTCCAGCAAGCATGACTTGCCTGACAGCCGGTTTCTTCTTGGAAATTTGCCATTTTTTTGTTCCTTTTTTTTTTGTACTTGTACAGTTCAAAAAAAATAAAACACAAACAGACAGATGTGATATATTTTCTATGGTGAGTGATTGGGCGAGCTGGAGAGAGAGAGATAGTTTACTGGTGGGTCGAAGGGAAACGGGGGGGGTAATAAATACAAACAATTAAGAGTCCTATGTAGAGATGGTGGCGCTATACACTTAACAGAATGTCTTATTTTGTGAAATAAACAATAACTTGATTACATGTGTTAAATGTTTTTAGTTCTTGGCATCTTTTTATCATTTAGAGTAGATGTATAGATCTGAGATAGCATCGTAGCATCGAACACCATGCTAATGGCTAAACTGCTAAACTTTTACACATTTTGTGTAGAAACTAACAGTCTCAACTCCAATTTTACAGCTAATATTAGAACAATCTATAGCTTACATCCGCCTTCAGGTCAAACACTCCTGTAAAAACTTGTAAAAACAGTCTCCATTTTTACCTCACTCCTTGGAAGCCACGCCCCCTTTCCCACTGATCTTGAAAAATGCACCCATTAGCATGAAAGAAAATCTCTTTGACTTAGCTAATATTAGAAGAATCTATAGCTTACACCAGTTAGCTAATGTTACTGAGTTTCCAGGTCAAACATATCTGTAAAGACTCAAATGTACCCATTAGCATGATATACATTTACGTTTAGCAAATGCCCTTATCTAGAGCAAATTACAATTTATCTAATTTTATACAACTTAGCAAATGCAGGGTTAAGGGCCTTGCTCAGGGGTCCAGCAGTGACCTGGGATTCAAACTCACGACCTTCTGATCAGAAGTCCAACGCTTTAACCACTAAGCTAACACAATGAAATAAAAAAAACTTTGACTTGGCTAATATTAGAAAAAATCAATAGTTCACACCAGTTAATGTTACTGAGTTGTCAGGAAAAATATGTCTAAAAACTTTTTTTTTGCAGACAATTTTACCTCACCCCCTGGAAGCCATGCCCCTTTTCCCACTGATCTAGAAAAATATATCCATTAGCATGAAATAAAATCTCTTTGACTTAGCTAACATTAGAAAAATCTATACTTTACATCAGTTAGCTAATGTTATGAGTTTTCAGGTCAAACATGACACTTTTATCTTAACTAAAACAGACTTAAGTGCCACTTTAGACACATGACTGGTGAAGGGACTGCTTGTTCCTCTTTGGGGTTGCCAGATCTGGTCTTACAAATTACAAACAATCTCTAGGTGTTAAACTAGCCATAGGACCCTAGTTTTCTTCATTAATGTGCACCATTTGTAGCTCCACAGTGCTGTTGTTGTGTAAAGTGCTTCCTCAGCATCGAACAATCCGGTGACTCTTAACCACAGCTCTGTAGGAGGCCAGTAATAACCCTGCTGAGGGCCTGAACTCACTCCCATGCAAGCTCTGATGGATCGCTCCCGCCACACAAAGGCCAAAAGACGACAACAGGAGTCTGTTAGCGGAGAAATATTTATCACGCGTCCCTGACACGACCCTCAGGAGGATGGCCCTTTATTGTTGGAGCTCCGTATGAGGTCTGCAGGGTCGGCTGATGAAGGTCGCTCGGATACCGAGTCTAAACCGGACGCTAGCTCTGAGGACTGGTGGAATATTTTTATATTTATAAGTACTCGCTGTGGTAGCGGGAGTAATTTCACAGTAATGTATCTTTGAAGGTTGTTTAAGCAGGCTGGAGTGAGAACTGGGTTATTTCACACACACACACACACACACACAAACACACACTGAGTTCATTAGCACTTCAGACAGAAGAGGACACTGCACAGGTGTCACTTGACAGGACCATTAACTGAATTGATCACAGCAGAGAGCTCGGTTAGTCCAGCTTGTCCAGCAAGGTCACTGCCCACTAAAGCTTCTTACCAAAGATTTTAAGCTTTTAAAGATTCTCTCAGTGGTGATGATGATGATGATGACAATGTTCTTTTCTCTACGTATCACACCGAGCATAAGAAAGAAGGGTAAGATAGATTAGCTGTATTAAACTAGCACTCAGATGGACTTTCATGTCGTTCTGATGAAAATGCTGCTTCTTTAGAATGGATATCATGATCAATTTTGTCACATTTTGTCTGAGATATTGCAGCTAATCATGATGGAATTTTAAGAACGATATAAATATATACAGATATCGCGATACAGCGTTTCACACCTCAAGTGGCTTCTCTGTGGGGTTCTAGCTGTATTTTGTTCTTTATGTGATTAAATGGTTTCCCCA
>NC_080731.1:1865740-1890740 GCF_019097595.1 Hemibagrus wyckioides
GCAACAGGTTGAGTGTGGAGGTGAGACACACAGTGGTGTGAGACAGCGACAGGTTGAGTGTGGAGGTGAGACACACAGTGGTGTGAGACAGCAACAGGTTGAGTGTGGAGGTGAGACACACAGTGGTGTGAGACAACGGCAGGTTGAGTGTGGAGGTGAGACACACAGTGGTGTGAGACAACGGCAGGTTGAGTGTGGAGGTGAGACACACAGTGGTGTGAGACAGCGACAGGTTGAGTGTGGAGGTGAGACACACAGCGGTGTGAGACAACGGCAGGTTGAGTGTGGAGGTGAGACACACAGTGGTGTGAGACAACGGCAGGTTGAGTGTGGAGGTGAGACACACAGTGGTGTGAGACAACGGCAGGTTGAGTGTGGAGGTGAGACACACAGCGGTGTGAGACAACGGCAGGTTGAGTGTGGAGGTGAGACACACAGTGGTGTGAGACAGCGACAGGTTGAGTGTGGAGGTGAGACACACAGTGGTGTGAGACAGTGACAGGTTGAGTGTGGAGGTGAGACACACAGTGGTGTGAGACAGTGACAGGTTGAGTGTGGAGGTGAGACACACAGCGGTGTGAGACAGCGATAGGTTGAGTGTGGAGGTGAGACACACAGCGGTGTGAGACAGCGGCAGGTTGAGTGTGGAGGTGAGACACACAGCGGTGTGAGACAGCGGCAGGTTGAGTGTGGAGGTGAGACACACAGCGGTGTGAGACAGCGGCAGGTTGAGTGTGGAGGTGAGACACACAGCGGTGTGAGACAGCGGCAGGTTGAGTGTGGAGGTGAGACACACAGCGGTGTGAGACAGCGACAGGTTGAGTGTGGAGGTGAGACACACAGCGGTGTGAGACAGCGACAGGTTGAGTGTGGAGGTGAGACACACAGCGGTGTGAGACAGCGACAGGTTGAGTGTGGAGGTGAGACACACAGTGGTGTGAGACAGCGGCAGGTTGAGTGTGGAGGTGAGACACACAGTGGTGTGAGACAGCGACAGGTTGAGTGTGGAGGTGAGACACACAGTGGTGTGAGACAGCAACAGGTTGAGTGTGGAGGTGAGACACACAGTGGTGTGAGACAGCGACAGGTTGAGTGTGGAGGTGAGACACACAGTGGTGTGAGACAGCGACAGGTTGAGTGTGGAGGTGAGACACACAGTGGTGTGAGACAGCGACAGGTTGAGTGTGGAGGTGAGACACACAGTGGTGTGAGACAGTGACAGGTTGAGTGTGGAGGTGAGACACACAGTGGTGTGAGACAGCGACAGGTTGAGTGTGGAGGTGAGACACACAGTGGTGTGAGACAGTGACAAGTGGAATGTGGAGGTGAGACACACAGTGGTGTGAGACAGCGACAGGTTGAGTGTGTAGGTGAGACACACAGCGGTGTGAGACAGCGGCAGGTTGAGTGTGGAGGTGAGACACACAGTGGTGTGAGACAGTGACAAGTGGAATGTGGAGGTGAGACACACAGCGGTGTGAGACAGCGGCAGGTTGAGTGTGGAGGTGAGACACACAGTGGTGTGAGACAGTGACAAATGGAATGTGGAGGTGAGACACACAGTGGTGTGAGACAGTGACAAGTGGAATGTGGAGGTGAGACACACAGTGGTGTGAGACAGTGACAAGTGGAATGTGGAGGTGAGACACACAGTGGTGTGAGACAGCTTCAGAAATCTGTCACGTCTCCTCTAATGAAAGCCTGAGAGATGAAAGTGCTGCTGTCAACACCAAGCTATATTTCCTTTAACCCCTCAAATACCCCAGTGTCCTTCCCTCTCCTCTACTGACCCTGCAGTGTATCTCTACACAGAGTGACATGAGACCAAGACACATGAGAACTGAGAGAACTCAGACAACTCAGAGAACTGAGAGAACTCAGACAACTCAGAGAACTGAGAGAACTCAGACAACTCAGAGAACTGAGAGAACTCAGAGAACTCAGAGAGCCGAGAGAACTCAGAGAACTGAGAGAACTCAGAGAGCCAAGAGAACTCAGAAAACTCAGAGAGCCGAGAGAACTCAGAGAACCGAGAGAACTCAGAGAGCCAAGAGAACTCAGAGATCTCAGAGAGCCGAGAGAACTCAGAGAACTCAGAGAGCCGAGAGAACTCAGAGAACTGAGAGAACTCAGAGAGCCAAGAGAACTCAGAGAACTCAGAGAGCCGAGAGAACTCAGAGAGCCAAGAGAACTCAGAGAACTCAGAGAGCCAAGAGAACTCAGAGAACTCAGAGAGCCGAGAGAACTCAGAGAACCGAGAGAACTCAGAGAGCCAAGAGAACTCAGAGAGCCAAGAGAACTCAGAGAACTCAGAGAGCCGAGAGAACTCAGAGAACTCAGAGAGCCGAGAGAACTCAGAGAACCGAGAGAACTCAGAGAGCCAAGAGAACTCAGAGAACTCAGAGAGCCGAGAGAACTCAGAGAACTCAGAGAACCAAGAGAACTCAGAGAACCGAGAGAACTCAGAGAGCCAAGAGAACTCAGAGATCTCAGAGAGCCAAGAGAACTCAGAGAACTCAGAGAGCCAAGAGAACTCAGAGAACTCAGAGAGCCGAGAGAACTCAGAGAGCCGAGAGAACTCAGAGAACACGGAGAACCGAGAGAATTCAGAGTACCAAGAGAACTCAGAGAACTCAGAGAACCCAGAGAGCCAAGAGAACTCAGAGAACCGAGAGAACTCAGAGAACCGAGAGAACTCAGAGAGCTGAGAGAACTGAGAGAACTAAGAGAGCCAAAAGAACTCAGAGAAACGAGAGAACTCAGAGAACCAAGAGAACCGAGAGAACTCAGAGAACCAAGAGAACCGAGAGAACTCAGAGAACCAAGAGAACTCAGAGAACCGAGATAACTCTGAGAACCGAGAGAACTCAGAGAATTCAGAGAACCAAGAGAACTCAGAGAACAGAGAGAACTCAGAGAACCAAAAGAACTCTGAGAACAGAGAGAACTCAGAGAGCCAAAACAACTCAGAGAACTGAGAGAACTCAAAGAACTCTTTCTCTCTCACACTCTCTCTCTCACACTGTCTCACTCTCTCTCTCACACACTGTCTCACTCTCTCTCTCACACTGTCTCACTCTCTCTCTCTCTCTCTCACACACTGTCTCACTCTCACACACTGTCTCACTCTCTCACACTGTCTCACTCTCTCTCTCACACACTGTCTCACTCTCTCTCTCACACTGTCTCACTGTCTCTCTCACACTGTCTCACTCTCTCTCTCTCTCTCTCTCTCTCTCTCTCTCACACACACACACTGTCTCACTCTCTCTCACACTGTCTCACTGTCTCTCTCACACTGTCTCACTCTCTCTCTCACACACTGTCTCACTCTCTCTCTCACACTGTCTCACACTCTCTCTCTCACACATTGTCTCACTCTCTCTCTCACACTGTCTCTCTCTCTCTCTCTCTCTCTCTCACACACACTGTCTCACTCTCTCACACTGTCTCACTCTCTCTCTCACACACTGTCTCACTCTCTCTCTCACACTGTCTCACTCTCTCTCTCTCATACTCTCTCTCTCACACACTGTCTCACTCTCGCTCTCTTACTCACTCCCTCTCTCTCTCTCACACACACACAGTCTCACTCTCTCTCACACTCTCTCCATCTCTTACTCACTCTCTCTCACACACTGTCTCACACTCTCTCTCTGTCTCTCTTTCACTTTCTCTCTATCACACTGTCTCACTCTCTGTCTCTCTCTCTCTCTTTCACTCTCTCTCTCTCATGACTCGGCCATAAACCAAAGCCAGCTGTCACTGAAAACTGCTGCAGAGAGGGAAAAGAGGAAGGAGGGAGAGAAGGAAGGAGGGAGAGAGGGAGGGAGGGAGTGAGAGAGAGGGAGGGAGGGGAAGGAGGCCTGATTATCCAAATACAGTCATTAAAGGAGAAATGTGTTTTTCAAACTGTCAGGATGATTAATGAGCGCGAGCAAATCCTCACAAATGCTCCTGTTTAGTCTAACTGGCAGACATGATCTTAGGACTGATTTATGGCAGAGCTGCTCGGAGGCCACGCAGAGGTTACGGGAAGGAGGGGGAGAGAAAAAACAGAGCATGGCCAAGAGAGCGAGAGAGAGAGAGAGAGAGAGAGAGAGAGCAGAAAACGACAAGACAGAACAAGAAAGAGAGAAAAAAATTAGACATTAGAGTATAAAAGTCACAAAGGAAGAGAGAAAAGGTAAGAGACAGACTGATAGAAAGACAAAGAAAGAGAGAGAGAGAGAAAGACGGAGGGAAGAAGGCAGCTAAAGAAATATGGCAGAAAAAAAGAAAGTAACATTTACACAAAGAGAGAAGTGTAAGAAAAAAGAATAAAAGAAGGTATAGAGAGTGAGAAAGTGAGAGAGAGTAAAAAAGATGGAGTGTAAGAGAGAGAGAGAGAGAAATACACATAAAGACAGACAGATAAAGGAAGAAAAGAGACACACAGGCATAGAGAGAGATTGATAGAGAGAAAAAAAGACAGATTGATTGAGACAGACAGATAAAGAAGAAAGTAAAAGTTACCCAGAGTCACAAAGTCACAGAAGGAGAGAGAAAAGAAAAGCTAAAAAACAATAGAGAGAGAGAGAGACTAAAGATAAAGAGAGAAGGTGAAAATTACAGTGTGTGTGTATGAATGTGTATTTTTGTGTATATGAGTGTGAGTGTGTGTGTCTGTATGAATGCATATTTTGTGTAGATGACTGTGTGTGTATGTGTGTGTGTATGAGTAAGGGTGTGTATATGAATGTGTGTGTAGATGAGTGTGTGTATGTGTGTATGAATGTGTGTGTATATGTGTGTGTGTAGATGAGTGTGTGTATGTGTGTGTATGAATGTGTGTGTATATGAGAGTGTGTATGTTTGTGCAGATGAGTGAGTGTGTGTGTGTGTGTGTGTGCACCAATAAGGCTGACCTCTGTAGTGATTGATTGTCCTCTAGCCACTGCTAAAGTGCTGATACGCCGCTTTCTCACTACTGCTGACCTTTACTTAAAGAGCACCATCACACACACACACACACACACTGTAGCTGGTTAGATGTATTAGCTGGGTAAGAAGCGCAGGATCATTAAGCGTCTCTCTGAATCTCTTTGCTAACGCAGTGCAGCGGATTTAAAGAGAAGATAAAATAATCCTGCTGCTGTGGATTATCTTACCGTTAGCTAGCTCGCTAATAAACGCTAATAAAAAGTAGTCTAGTGAACTCCTGTGCTGTTTTTTCATTATAGTTAGCATAAAGTTAGCTAGCTTTTAAAATAGATTTCTGACTGAATATAAAGTTAGCCAACATGGCAACCTGTTTTGATTATTATTGTTATGGTAGCTATGCTAACTTCAGCTAGCATGTGGAGATCTTCTCAACTATAATAATGTTAGCTAGCAGCCAAATTGACATTAGGTTACTTAGCCTAATATTAGCTAACTTGGAGCTCATTTTGACTAGCTTGCTAGGAAACTTCAGTACTAGTTTTCATCACATATTATAGTAGTTAGCCTAACATTAGCTAGCTTTCAAAAAGCCCTTTAGTTAGTTTGTTAGCAAATTTGGCTACTAGATTTGGTTGTGTATTATAGTAATTAGCCCAATGCTAGTTAGCTTTTAAGAAACTTTTTCAACTCTTAAGTTAGCTTCCTTGTAGGTTCTGTTCCTTTACCTCAGGATTGAAGTTCACTTAATGCTAGCTAGCTCGCTACATAATCTCACACAGTATGCACAATAGTTAGACTAGTGTTATCTAGCTTGCTACATAAACTCACACAGTATACACAACAGTTAGGCGAATGTTAACTAGCTGACTTAGCTACTATCTTTGATTATAGTTGTTAGCCTTATCTTTGAGGACTGAACAGTACAATAACAATATGTTTTAACTTCAGTTAGCATACTAGCAAACTTGGCTGAAGGTTTTCATTGTACATTACAGTAGTTAGCATAATGTTAGCTAGTTTGTAGCATGTTATTTTAGTTAGCTAGCTTACTAGCATAATGTACATTATATACAGTAGATTCAGGATAGTACTGTACATTTTTCTTTTTTTTCATTTGGAAAAAAAAACATGATCCCTAAACACACACACACACACACACACACACACATACACACACACACTACTGTGTGATTAATAACTTTATAATTTTAACAGACTTCTCTCTCTCTCTCTCTCTCTCTCTCTCTCTCTCTCTCTCGCTCTCTCTCTCTCTCTCTCTCTCTCTGACTCCATGTCTATGTCGCTCGCCCTCCCTCCAGCGACTGGATCTGTTTCTTTTCTTGGCTCATGTGAGCGTAGGGGGTCTAAGATTTTTCCTCTGCCTCCTCATCATTACCATCATCATCTGTTCCTACACACACACACACACACACACACACACACACGTTCTGTCAAATAGGCAGCTATGTTTCAGAGCTTTTCAAACACACTTCTCTAATGGCATTATGGAGGAACAGCCCATACCACATACTCCCATTCTCTGTCACACACACACACACACACACACACTCCCACACATGACGCACAAAGCAGGAGGATGTTGTCCCATATGGAGGATGTTAGATGGGCCGAGCGTTAAGGAGGAGAGGACGGAGTGTTTATCTAATGCTGTCCAAGGACAGCTCCTATCGGCCTGTCTGGTAACACACACACACACTCAATCATTCTCTCTTACACACACACACACACACACACACACACACTTAATCATACTCTTTCTCTCTCTCTCTCTCTCTCTCTCTCTCTCACACACACACACACACCCTCTCAATCATCCTCTCTCACACACAGGGGTGTAGGGCTTTGACACACCAAGCTAACGCCAGAAAACTAGCATTGGTTTACCATTAACATTTTTTAACATCACATTTTTAACTAGTGTATCAGTCTTTCTAACTATTTAGCTGCTCCTCAGTGTACATCCAGCTAGCTATACTCATTACCTCATTAACAAGCTAGCTGTTTATATTTAGCTAATTTACACCACTAAAAGGCCTTCATTATAACTAGCCAGTAGCAGCTGAATGCTAGTTTTAATATAGCATTTACATTTTCTAGTTAAGAATAAATTTAGTGACTATACACAGCACAACAACAAATGTTTTAGTGCCTCGAATTCTGAGAATGTAGCTGCTACAATTAAATGACGTTAGCGTTAGCATTAATTGTAATACTAAAAGTTCAAATTAATCAAACTAGTTCAAATTTCAAAATAATTCTAGTTCATTAACGCTTAGCTAACAAAATTGGGTCCTTCGCTAGCTTTGACTACTGGTTTGTACCGAACTTTAGCAGAACGCTTATGGTATTGTTAGCTAGGCTAATGTTAGCACCGTGGGCAGTTGGGCAGTGGTGGCTCAAGTGGTTAAGGCTCTGGGTCGTTGACCGGAAGATCAGGGGTTCAAGCCCCAGCACCGCCAAGTTGCCACTGTTGGGCCCTTGACCAAGGCCCTTAACCCTCTCTGCTCCAGGGGCGCCGTATCATGGCTGACCCTGCGCTCTGACCCCAACCTCCAAGGATGGGATATGCGAAGAAAGAATTTCACTGTGCTGTAATGTATATGTGACAAATAAAGGCTGTTTTGTTCGTTAGCGTGGCGTAGTTAATGTAGCTAAGCTGTTACGCTATTGTTCCATCAGGTTTGGGATTGGCTGATTAAATCTAATCTAAACTCCACCCTTTTTTGATCCACGGAATCCTGTCGGTCTAAAAAAGGATACACACACACACATACACACACACACACACAAAGACATACAAAAGAGATTACGAAGAATGTCATCATGCTGGCGGTCTTTTAATTTGGGAATCTGTGGATGCTGTGAAAGCCAAAACACAGAGGCGTGTGTGTGTGTGTGTGTGTGTGTGTGTCAGCCTGCTGTCAGTGTGTGATTTATGGCTGTGAGACTCGCAGCAGTCCTCGCTGCCAGTTCAGTATTGTTACATCTGACATCTAATGAGGCCCGACGTGCCTTCAAGAGCGGCACTTAACACAGGCTTCCATCTCCGGCCGTCACTCAGCTCCGCCCCTCCTTCTTTCTCTCTCTCACACACACACACACACACACATCAGTGTCGCTAAAGCTCTCTCGTCCCCCTCTCGCCTGTCGCTCTCAGTCCTATTTATTCTCCACATGAGCTGTCTGAGAGAGACGGATCTCTCACAGGGAACCACAGCAGCCGTGAAGGTCTGTCAGGCCAGTGGGCGTGTCTGTGTGTGAGACAGATGGGCGTGTCTCTGAGACCGTATATGAAGTCAAAAACACGCCCTTTAGACATGAATCTGTAACTCAAAAGTAGTTTTATGATTGGACTCAAATTAGCTCAGAGTTCTTGAACTATAAACAGTGAACATGCTATTAAAAAAAATTAAAGGCTAGCTAACGTGTAGCTTTTGTGTCCAGTTTAAAGACAACGTGAAAGCACAAAACCAGACAAAACTAGCAGGTATATCAACATTTACCTCAGTTTTAATTGGTATTAAGAAAAGATGGTATTACACAGCGATCAAACTTAGCATTGAGCGCTAAAAGAACTGACATGTTGAGAAATTTTACTGTTAAACATCATGAACTCTGTGAAAATTTCTGGTACTTTTAAATAGCTGATGAAGGATTAATAAATGATTACTCGCTAGCACTTTACTGCTAATGCTTGATACAGACAGGCTAAAGACACGGAGACGGAGAAAAAGAGATGAACAAGATGAATATTGACGTTTACCAAAGATTTGTTTTGCTGGTATTTGACTGAACCAGATTATTCACTAGCATGTGACTGTAGATGTTTTATAATGAGACAAAGAGGCCGTGGAAACAAAAAAAAACCAAATGATAATATCAATATTTACCTCAGTTTTATTCTTAAATAACAAAGAAATGACTTTATTCTGGTATTTGAGTGAAAACATGCTGCTAATACACAGAATTTAAAGGCAAAGTGACACAGAGTACAACCCAACATGACTGGGTATATCTGGGAATAACATTTACCTCAGTTTTATTGGTATTAAGAAAAGATGGTATGACTAAAATTACAAAGCAATCACACTTAGCACTGAGTGCTAAAAGAGCTGTTGAGAAATGTTGAGAAAACCAATCGTAAAATCTGAACTGTGTGAAAATTTCCGGGGCTTTTAAATAGATGATGATTAAAAGATGAATAATCGTTTAACTCACTAGCACTAATGCTTGATACAGACAGACTAAAGACATAGAGACAGTGAAAAAGACATGAAACCGTTAGGAATATTGACGTTTACCTCAGCGTTGTTTTGTTAGCATTTGACTGAACCAGATTACTCACTAGCATGTAACTGAAGGTGTTTTAAACAGACAGGGTAAAGACAAAATGACCATGGAAATATCAATATTTACCTCAGCTTTATTCTTAAATAAAAAGGAAATGACTTTATTCTGGTATTTGACTGAAAACATGCTGTTAATAAGCAGACTGTAAAGGCAAAGTTGTACAGGACACAACATAACTGGGTATATCTGGGAATAACATTTACCCCAGTTTTATCTGTAATTAATGGGAAAAAAAAGACTCCTCGATGCTATTTAAGTGGAAATTAGGCTAATAATTTAGTTAGGTTGAACTAGTCAAAGGACAATATACAGGCAGAGTGACCATGGAAACCAGTTAAAGTTGATTGGCTTACTGACATTTTCCTCACATGTCTTGGACTGGAATCACGCTTAGCGCTGACCTTTAACTGCATTTAGTTTTATTTATGTTGAAAAACGTCAACCTAGCGTCGTAAAGCTCATAAAGGCGGTCAGCTCTTTCATATATTTTACTTCTGTCAAGTCAAGTCTCGTACACGGGAATGAACACAGGACTCGATTTTAACCTGTTTTCAATTTTTCCTTTAGATTTGACGTGACTGTGCCAGTTACCAAATCCTTAAACATAAAGGCTAGTGCTCAAGAGCAGAGTGACCTTGCATTGGCAACTCATCACCTCAGCTCGTTCACTCCCACGTGGCTGTGATTGTTTCAAAACAGGAAAGGGGTCTCGGCGTGAAAAAACAGGGGCCAATGAGAGTAATGCAGGTCGAGAGCTCTTTGGTTCCGCTTTCTTGCCTCCTCGTCTCGGGTTTCTGTTGGGCAAACCGACCGATTCGGTCAGGACCCTTCTCTGTAATCACGAGCAGCGTCTCTGCGTGCCCGCTTCGCTGTCAGACGTGATTAATGGCACCCGGCCCCCGGCGCGCCTCGCCTTGCCAGCCCTGCAGATCTTCCCCTGATACTTAATGAACTCTGACAAACTTCTTTTCTCTCATTGTGTTCCGCCAAGTCTTCTCTCTCTCTCCCTCTCTCTCCCTCCCTCTCTTCTTCTCTCTTTCCTGCTTTGTTTAAAGGTGCTCAACATAAATTTACCACCATGGCGCCAAAGAGCAGGTCATGCAGGGTTCTCATGTTTCCCCTGTAGTCAGGTTGAGGGAGGTTAAACTTTACGATGGAAACACAGCCAACGCTGTAGGCAGTTCAACTCATTCCAGGTTGGTAGGAATGTAGGCCACTTGTGTGGTGGAGCTTTCGCATAATACGACTTTCTCTCTGGTTCAAGGAGACTAGACTTAGATTTAGATTTAGTCACCAAAATACACTTTTATGATACCCCTGGCACGACATGCTTATGATATAAAACAGAACTGTATGTTTCTGTATGTCTAATAAAATAAACATTGAGTACATTTTCCAAATTTTGATGGAATTTTGTTCTGGGGTACTGTTAGCTTTTTGCCACCATTTTGCATATTTGGAAGGTGGGGCTTCTCAGGATTGGATTGAAGTGTTTTCTGACAGACCATTTCCAATCATGTAGACAAATCCCGGCCCCCGAAACTTATGGTGGTTCAATTAGAGTTAGCATTAGCATATGACAATAGCGTTCATGCGTGTTCGGATGTTCGACTGCTTGAAAGCTGAGTTACGACTCTATTGACGTTAATGCAAAGAGGCACTAGGGGCGTGGCTATAAAATGACTGACACGAACAAAAAAAAAAACTGTTTCCAGACTGTTTTTTGTCATCCTCATTATACAATTGTTTTAGGTACCCAATTTTATAAATTACTTATACTAGTAAAAAATTAAAAATATATAGACTATGGCACTTTTACATGCACTGACTGTAATTTGGGCTTTAAATAATACATTTTTTTATTGTGAATTCCTGGATCCTTAATATATTATCATTATTAATATATAGCACACAACTTTAATCCTCCATTTAATACTCCATTCTGCACATGTAGTGCACTAGATAGGGCGTATACTCTGTATCTGATTCCATTCTGCACATTAAGTGCACTAGATAGGGCGTATACTCTGTATCTGATTCCATTCTGCACATTAAGTGCACTAGATAGGGTGTATACTCTGTATCTGATTCCATTCTGCACATGTAGTGCACTAGATAGGGTGTATACTCTGTATCTGATTCCATTCTGCACATTAAGTGCACTAGATAGGGTGTATACTCTGTATCTGATTCCATTCTGCACATGTAGTGCACTAGATAGGGTGTATACTCTGTATCTGATTCCATTCTGCACATGTAGTGCACTAGATAGGGTGTATACTCTGTATCTGATTCCATTCTGCACATTAAGTGCACTAGATAGGGTGTATACTCTGTATCTGATTCCATTCTGCACATGTAGTGCACTAGACAGGGTGTATACTCTGTATCTGATTCCATTCTGCACATGTAGTGCACTAGATAGGGCGTATACTCTGTATCTGATTCCATTCTGCACATTAAGTGCACTAGATAGGGCGTATACTCTGTATCTGATTCCATTCTGCACATTAAGTGCACTAGACAGGGTGTATACTCTGTATCTGATTCCATTCTGCACATGTAGTGCACTAGATAGGGCGTATACTCTGTATCTGATTCCATTCTGCACATTAAGTGCACTAGATAGGGTGTATACTCTGTATCTGATTCCATTCTGCACATTAAGTGCACTAGACAGGGTGTATACTCTGTATCTGATTCCATTCTGCACATGTAGTGCACTAGATAGGGTGTATACTCTGTATCTGATTCCATTCTGCACATTAAGTGCACTAGATAGGGTGTATACTCTGTATCTGATTCCATTCTGCACATTAAGTGCACTAGACAGGGTGTATACTCTGTATCAGACACCATGCTGGACATGTAACTTTAATCATGTGAGAGCTCCAATGCTAAAAGAACACCATAGGACTTCTGGTATTATTATTATTTACATTTATATAGTAAAGCTGACTGAAACTGAACTATGCTAGCGCTAGCTTTGGCTTTGGCGTCATCTGTCGACAAAAGGCGGGAAGCGCACGAAGAAGCAGGAAGCAGCGGGAACTTCCGGTGACGGAGGACGTTACTGTGCGTCGTGACGCTATTGAGAGTTTGAGACGCTCAGGTGTCTAAACGGGATTATCTGAATTAACTTGGACAGGTAAAGTGCAGTGTTTTGTTCCCGCTAGCTTCATATGACGCGCGGATTAGCATCGGAAACTGTGTTGAATCTGTGTGGAAGGTTTCATGGAGCGAACACCAGATGTTTGGGAAAGAAATGTTTCTAAGTTGTGAGACTCAGGCGAGCTAGCAACCTGCTAACGTTTTAAAGGCTGGCTAGTTAAACCAGTTATCAAGGTGAGTCTCTTACAGTTAGGGTTAATGACCAAGCCCAACTGAGGAGTAGACTTCCGGTTTGGGTTCAAAACAACTCTGTACTGGACATGTAGTGCACTTCATAGGGTCTATAGTCTGTATCTGGCTCTATACTGCACATGGGGCTGTGCTTCATATCTGACTCTATAGTAGACATGTAGTGTACCAGGTAGGGTGAATACTCCATATCTGATTCAATTCTGTAAATGTAGTGCATTAGGTATGGTGAATACTTCGTATCTGACTCTATAGTGCACATGTAGTGTACTAGATAGGGTGTATACTTTGTATCTGACTCCATATTAGACAATTAGTGCACTAGGTCAGGTGTACACTTCATATCAGACTCTATAGTGGACATGTAGTGCACTAGGTCAGGTGTATACTCTATATCTGTCTCTGTAGTAGACATGTAGTGCACTTGGTAGGGTGTATACTTGATATCTGATTCCAAAGTGGACATGTACTGCATTAGGTAGGGTGTACACTTTGTATCTGACTCCATATTAGACATGTAATACACTAGATAGGGTGATTACTCATATCTGACTCTATAGTGGGCATGCAGTGCACTAGGTAGGGTGTACACTTCATATCTGACTCTATAGTGGACACGTAGTGCACTAGGTAGGGTACATGCGTCATATCTGACTCCGTAGTGGACATGTAGTGCACTAGGTAGGGTGTACACATTATATCTGACTCTATAATGGACATGTAGTGCTCTAGGTAGGGTGTATACTCTGTATCAAACTCCATTCTGTACATGTAGTGCACTGTATAGTGTGCAATGGTGCAGACGTTGTATATCCACAGTAGTCTACCTGTGGTGCAGTGGAATCAGTGTCTCTCCGCCCCCAGCAGGTCAGGATGACAGCCGGGGCAGTGGTGTCAGTGATCCTGGCCATCGGAGGAGCTGCACTGTTTTCATCCGTTCACAAGATCGAAGAAGGACACACGGCTGTGTATTACAGGTCACTTCACTGTCCACCTCACTGAGCAGCAGATAATCTCACACTCTTCTACAGCTGTTACATAGAAACTCCTCTGAAATGAACATACTGCGCCCTCTAGTGGACTTAATTATAGAATATATTTTTAATCACTTGATAAACATTTCAGCTTCTGTCTTCACTTCACCTCATTTCCTGCTGCATCTACTAATTTAATTCTTTAAATTCACTTTCATTAAAATTAATATTAGTTTTTTAAGCTTTTAGTAGATTATATGAAGCAGATATCGTGTAGTGTACATCACAGTGTAGTTTAGTAATTGTCCAGCAGAGGACTTCACACACATTCTTATACTCTTTTACAAACATTAAAGACCTCATTTTTACACATTTAAAGACCACACACACACTTGATGTGCTTTTTTTAAAATTCTTTGCCTTCCTTTATTTTGTTTATTCCCAAACATTTCAGCTAATATTAAACATTTTGACAATTTATCATTCCAACTAAAGCACTTTGTTTGGAATGTAAACATTTTCTCAATGTTGTGTTTCTTCTCATAACAGCACAGTCCTCTAATAAATCACTAGAAATGCAAGGATTGATTTTTATTTGTTTTTACAATAAATCATCTTGTATTGGCAATTCTCTGTGTGATGAACATCATCTCTGAACTTTTTCACAGTATGCACCCTATCTAGTGCACTAGTAGTGTATACTCCATATCGCACTCCATGGTGGACATGTAGTGCACTAGGTAGGGTGTATACTCCGTATCAGACTCCATATTGGATAAATGGTGCACTAGATAGTGAGTATACTCTGTATCAGACTCCATGCTGGACATGTAGTGCACTAAGTAGGGTATATACTTTGAATCTGACTCTTCTTTGGACAAATGGTGCACTAGGTAGGGTGTATAATCCATATCTGGCTGTATATGGGGTTTATGAAAGGGTGTTGAATCTGTAAAGGGTGTGTATACCATATGTAGTCTTCATGAACATGTAGCACACTACACAGGGTTTAGGGACCATGTGTTATACAGCGTACCTAGTCCTGTCGATTCCTCACTGGACATATGGTGCACTCATCCCCCACCAATTGTTCAGCTTTGGAAACTCCACTGTGATGAAACACACACAACCTCCGGCAGCGGTTTTTAAAAGCACTTGCATTCCGTAGTATTGCTTGTAAAATGTTCTGATAGATTTTTTTAAAATAAAAGATGTGGTTGTCAGGAGCAGCTTCAGAGTGTAAGAGTGTGAAGTTAACATGTGTGTGTTTTGGTTCACAGAGGCGGAGCTCTGCTGACGTCCACCAACGGCCCAGGTTTTCACCTCATGCTGCCCTTCATCACCACCTACAAGTCTGTACAGGTGAGACACACACACCTTTCCACACACCCCTGTACACACTTTCAGGCTCGTCCAAAAGCTTCAGGGATCTGTTACACAGTGGAAGAGAACCTCTGGCCTGAGGTTAGAAGAAGTCGAACACACACACCCTGTGATGATGGTGTGGGTTTTCTTCTTTCTCTTGTGGTCTTGCTCTTCAGCTTGTGTTTAGAACTGGTCTATTTTTCGTCTTCTGTGGTGACTGCATCTCATTTTTCTTTCTATTTTCTTTCATTATTTTTAGCTGATTCAGTGAAAGTAGAACAAAGTCTGGGAAGAGGAGACATGAATATTTTAATGTGTTCAGAGTTACTAAAGAACCAGAGTTAGATGTGTGCCTCTAGGTCCCGCCTCTTTTACATAAACCACATGAACTAAGATTACTTCTTTCCTTCTTGTCCTCAGTAGTGGACATGTAGTGCACTAGGTAGGGTGTATACACTATCTGATTTTATAGTGGACAAGTAATGCACTATATAAGATATATGTTCTGTATCTGACTCTGTAGTGGACATGTAGTGCACTAGGTAGAGTGTATATACTTTTAATCTGACTCTATGGTGGACATTTAGTGCACTAGATGGGGTGTATGCTTCATATCTGTCTCCATATTGTACATGTAGTGCACTGTGTAGGGTGTATACTCTGTATCTGACCCTGTAGTGGACATGTAGTACACTTGATAGGGTTTATACTCTGTATCTAACTCTGTAGTGGACCTGTAGTGCACTAGGTAGTGTCTATACTTTTAATCTGCCTCTCTAGTGGACATGTAGTTCACTAGGTTGGGTGTATACTCTGTATCGGACTCCATGTTGGACATTCAGTGCACTATATAGGGTCTATACTCTATATCTAACTCCTAATGCGCTAGTGCACTAGGTAGGGTGTATATGCCATATCTTACTTTAGAGTGGAAATTTAGTGCTCTAGATAGAGTGTATGCCCTGTATCTAACTCTGTAGTGGGCATGTAATGCACTATATAGGCTGTATACAACGTATCTGACTCTATAGTGGACATGTAGTGCACTAGGTCAGGTGTATACTCTATATCTGACTCTGTAGTGGACATGTAGTGCACTAGGTCAGGTGTATACTCTATATCTGACTCTGTAGTGGACATGTAGTGCACTAGGTCAGGTGTATACTCTATATCTGACTCTGTAGTGGACATGTAGTGCACTAGGTCAGGTGTATACTCTATATCTGACTCTATAGTGGACATGTAGTGCACTAGGTCAGGTGTATACTCTATATCTGACTCTGTAGTGGACATGTAGTGCACTAGGTCAGGTGTATACTCTATATCTGACTCTGTAGTGGACATGTAGTGCACTAGGTCAGGTGTATACTCTATATCTGACTCTGTAGTGGACATGTAGTGCACTAGGTCAGGTGTATACTCTATATCTGACTCTGTAGTGGACATGTAGTGCACTAGGTCAGGTGTATACTCTATCTGACTCTATAGTGGACATGTAGTGCACTAGGTCAGGTGTATACTCTATATCTGACTCTATAGTGGACATGTAGTGCACTAGGTCAGGTGTATACTCTATATCTGACTCTATAGTGGACATGTAGTGCACTAGGTCAGGTGTATACTCTATATCTGACTCTATAGTGGACATGTAGTGCACTAGGTCAGGTGTATACTCTATATCTGACTCTATAGTGGACATGTAGTGCACTAGGTCAGGTGTATACTCTTTATCTGACTCTATAGTGGACATGTAGTGCACTATATAGGCTATATACTCCGTATCTGACCCCATGTGGGGTTTGCAGTGCACAAGTGCCTTATTTCCTGATTTCTCACGCTTTTCTACGTGAATCTTGGTGAACTTCATCTCACAGATTTAATCATGTGATTCTCACACACTGTTCAGTGTAGTATATTGTTTTAACCCTTTATTTAATGATTGATATGAGACTTTATTAAAGCTAAATAAATCCATCATAGTTAAATCTCTCTCATTAACAGCTTTAAGGTGTGTATTTATTTCTCTGTTTTCACAGACCACACTCCAGACAGATGAGGTGAAGAATGTCCCGTGTGGCACAAGGTACGAAAACATCAGAAGGAAATGACTTGACTTTCCAGAAGTTTTAACATACTTTACTATTATTAAAAGCAACAAAAGAACAAATAAAAGTGAGATGAAAGCAGAAACTGGCCATGCTAACTATCCATGGTTTTTTTGCTGTGTCTTTATCAGTGGTGGAGTGATGATCTACTTCGACAGGATAGAAGTGGTCAACTACCTCATCCCTTCAGCTGGTAAAATTCACTCAGGTTTCATTTCTATAATAGTTAAAAAAAATCCACAGTATTCTGGACAAAAGTCTAAGCGTGACTTATAATTAAAACATTAGTGATAATAAAAAAAATCCACAGTAAAAATCCACAGTATTCAGCTCTCATTTATTAATCAAATTTGTTCCGTAAATAGTTTTACGGGTATACTGGTCAATGGCAAATTCCGATTAGTCCTTTGATTAAAATGACACTGGTTATACTGGTCAAAGGCTAATTCTGATTGGTCTTTATTGTTGACATGACACTGATTATACTGGTCAATGGCTCATTCTGATTGGCCCTTGGGGTCAATGCTATGCTTTTTTAAAAGATTGATAAACAAGTCCCAGGGTTTTTCCATAAAATGGCACCCTACAGCATTTATAATTTGTCTGACCTGCTTAAAATGATAGAACAACCTCTTTAAGAAGGTTTACTCCAAATTAAGGTCACCTGGCTAACTGATTAACAACCCAGTTAAATAAATATATCCGTGATCTAAACTGATAAGAGAAATAAAACAAACAAAAATCTTCATGGGAAAATTAAAAGCTAAATGTTTTCTTAAGTGAAATCCAATGGAAATGTTACTTGTGTAATAATTTAGAACACATTGTAGAGGATAAACCTGTCCTTAATAATTAATGATATTTTGGGTAAAATCTGCCAGGAGTGTGTGTGTGTGTGTGTTTCCTCGTTTTTGTTCACTGCAGCCTCCCATTCCTTTTTCTGTTCAGGTTTAAAGCCAGTTTTATGAAAAGAGTGGTTCACAGCATAATGAGATGAGGTCTTACCTTGAAAAGAACGAAAGATTTTTTTGAGTCATCTCCTGATGCTCTAGATACTAAAGTAACTAAAGAAGGCCACTATTATTGCTCCCTTAACATGATGATGTTTTAAATTTCCAAGTAGTGTGTGTACACTAGAGGTGAAGTGAATAAGACTGAGTATCTCCTCATCATGGCACCTGTTAGTGGGTGGGATATATTAGGCAGCAAGTCAACATTTTGTCCTCAAAGTTGATGTTAGAAGCAGGAAAAATGGACAAGTGTAAGGATTTGAGTGATTTTGACCAAAAGGGCCAAATTGTGATGGCTAGACCACTGGATCAGAGCATCTCCAAAACTGCAGCTCTTGTGGGGTGTTCCCGGTCTGCAGTGGTCAGTATCTATCAAAAGTGGTCCAAGGAAGGAACAGTGGTGAACCGGAGACAGGGTCATGGGCGGTCAAGACTCATTGATGCACGTGGGGAGTGAAGGCTGGCCCGTGTGATCCGATCCAACAGACGAGCTACTGTTGATCAAACTGCTGAAGAAGTTAATGCTGGTTCTGATAGAAAGGGGTCAGAATACACAGTGCATCATAGCCGCAGACCGGTCAGGGTGCCCATGCTGACCCCTGTGCACCACTGAAAGCACCAACAATGGGCACGTGAGCATCAGAACTGGACCATGGAACAATGGAAGAAGGTGGCCTGGTCTGATGAATCTTTAACATCATATGGATGGCCAGGTGCATGTGCGTCACTTACCTGGGGAACACGACACCATGATCTCAATCCAATCCAGCATCTGTGGGATGTGCTGGACAAACAAGTCCAATCCATGGAGGCAACTTTCAGGACTTAAAGGATCTGCTGCTAACATCTTGGTGCTAGATACCACAGCACACCTTCAGGGATCTAGTGGAGTCCATCATGCCTCGATGGGTCAGGGCAGTTTTGATGGCAAAAGGAGGACTGAGACAACATTAGGCAGGTGGTCATAATGTTATGGCTGATCAGTGTATATATATTTCTATATTATCTCTTCTCTTCTTCCTGTACAGTCTATGGCATCGTGAGGAACTACACTGTGGACTACGACAAATCTCTGATCTTCAACAAGGTGCACCATGAGCTGAACCAGTTCTGTAGTGTACACACGCTTCAGGAGGTCTACATCGGACTGTTCGGTATGAACCGCACCACACCCACATCCTCCATTTTCTGTAGTGGCCATGCTTGATGGATAGGTCACATGAGCATCTGTGGAGAATGTAGCTATAAACTCGTTTATTTATTTAAGATTTGTTTTTACTGAAGATTTGGAGCTAAAGGTTGAAATACAAGGCAGAGATTCAAGATACTGCAATTAATCAGGTTAATTAATTAATTACAGAAAATGGAAAGCTAATCCTGTCTGAATAGGGCTTGTTGTTAGTGTTAAGGAGATGTGATTAGTCTCTACCTATACATGTTTAAATATTTTAAAATATTTATTTTTATTTCCTTGTTTATTAAAAAAGTTCTAGAATTGTGTATTTTTTAAAAAAATAAACAAAGAAATATGAAAAAAACAGTGATGAATTATAATATAATTATTAAGAAGTTCTGTATTTTTTAAAAATAATTATATTATATAATTATAATTCATCAGTGTCTCCCTTTTAATTTTTTTTAAAAATATTTTTGTTTATTTTTTTAAAAATACACAATTATAGAACTTTTTTTAATAAGTATGTTATTATATTATATTATATT
Source organism: Hemibagrus wyckioides (assembly GCF_019097595.1). Taxonomy (NCBI): domain Eukaryota; kingdom Metazoa; phylum Chordata; class Actinopteri; order Siluriformes; family Bagridae; genus Hemibagrus; species Hemibagrus wyckioides. The sequence goes on from NC_080731.1 coordinate 1,885,571, forward strand.
ATATTATATTATATTATATTATATTATATTATATTATATTATATTATATTATATTATATTATATTATATTATATTATATTTATAATTGGGAGCATTTTCTTTGTCCATAATAATAGATTTAATTTAATTACATCTTAGAATGCAGTGGCAGGCCATGCATTTCACACCTAGGCCTTCACTGGTGTCCTTCCTGAATTAATCCACCTCTATACCATCATTATGACGCCACCATGGGCGTCGCTAGGCCATTTTCTACTCAGCCCTCCTAAAATTCTGCGATTCTCCATAAATTGGTGATCTCCTCAGTCCCCTTTAAATTTCACATGAAAATGGTGGCAGACTTCGGCTCTTCAATCCGCAGACCGCGGCATCGCAGAGCGAGGATCAGAGGACGTGTGTGTGGAATACGAGGAAGACTCGTATTTGGCTTGTTCAGTACTCAAATGTTATACACATCTGTGCAATACAGTGGAATGCTGCAATAAGTTTACCATCTTACCCTGTTAGTCAAACCTTTATTTTATTTATTTATTTATTTATTTATTTTTTACTATTATACCCTCATTGGGGGCTCCCCTTAAATGAAAATTTTAGAATCGCCCCTGGACGCCACGGCAATAGATACTAATCAACTGTTAAATAACAAAGTAAAAAAGAAATTAGTCTACAGTATTTCACACCTCACAAGGAATAGTCAATTTTATTACGGTTACTTTTCTCAAAAAAAGACATTCTTGATGACATATGCAGCAAACTGCAATCTCCGGAGGACACAGCATCCGAAATGAGATGTAGCGAATATAGAAACACTGTATATGGGCGGGTCACTGCCTCTGACTGCTCCAATTATCCAATCAAAGGACGGGAAATTGCTGACGTAATCGTATGCCTGCTAGATGGCCCCAGTGACACCAACTCGAAATCTGATTGGTTAAGGTAACAATTTTATAGCCATTCAGAAGGCCTTAAGACAGATTTCTTTCACTCTGGGAACACATGATGTCAGCCACTGGCTGAAATATGATTGGATAAATAATCTTATCATAAATATACACTACTGGAAGCAGCGCAACCGAGAGAAAAGCTATGAAATGTAGAGAATAGACTATTGGGAATAATTTAATACACATTCATGGAAAAATATATTAAATATATTAAAATGCAAGTCATTGATTCAGATCACTGCTGTTTAGGCCAGCAGAGAAGGACTTGCTGACCCTGACGGCCCACCACTGATAGAATGATGTACTGTAGGTTGTGTAGTAATAATTTTTAATCAAATTGAGGTTTTTTTTTTTTTTTGTTATTATTATTATGTAAGTGCAGATTTATGATACTGTTATATATGCTGTGTGTGTTAAAGATCAGATTGATGAGAATCTGAAGCTCACCCTGCAGGAGGACCTGACCACCATGGCTCCTGGTCTCATCATTCAGGTGCGGTCAGAATTCTATTCCACTCTATTCCAATTCTATTACTTAATGCTGTGATTCTTTCCTGTTCTGTTCTGAGTTAAGGGCCTTGCTCAAGGGCCCAACGTTGATAGCTTGGCAGCCTAGAGGCTTGAACCTGGACCTATTGATCAGTGACCCAGTGCCTTGACCGCTGAGCCACCACGTCCCTCTATAAAAGTGGATGCAAAGAGATGCGTTTAGAGTTCATTCAGATGTGTAAATGTGTAATAAACACAGTCACAGTATAATGGCAACAATCTTCTTCTGTCGACTTTTCCCTTTGGCTTCTCCTCTTCCCTTAAAGCCAAAATGATTCCCACAGTTAATCATTTCTCTCCACACACCTTCTGCATCCTGCACCCACTAGCTTCCTCATTTATTACATCCATATACCTCCTCTTTGCCTCCTGCCTGGCAGCTCCATGTCCAACATTCTCCTACCAATATACTCACTCTTCCTCCTCTGAACATGTCCAAACCATCTTAATCTAAAACTTTGTCCCCCAAACGTCCAACATGAGCTGTCCCTCTGATGTACTGATCTTCCTAATCCTGTCCAACCTTGTCAGATGTCCTTATAAATTTTGTCACTAATCCTAAAGGGACAGAAACCTGCAAAAAGATTGTCCCTGAGTGTGTTAGAGCTAACCATGAGATGAGCAGTAGTCAGTGTGGCACTAAGAGTGAACAGCCTGGACCAGGTTAGAGTTTATTCAGGATCCAGCTGTGTGAATAGAGCATTCTTCAGTTTTCAAGAGCAGCTGGTAAACAGTCTGTGTGCTGGAAGACTCCGGTCTGGGCTCTTTTCTCCAGTATGGAGTATAATGGAGCGTAATGCTGGAGCTTGGCTGCCAGGAATGAGCTCAGCTGCTCTCTGGACCCTCAGGAGAAAGGGGTGGTCAAGGAGGGAGTTGTTGCTTATAACACAGTGGAGATGGTGTCAGAAGGCAGATATCTTCTCGACTATGTAGTCAGGGATGGAATAATGGTTCTTCAGGTCAGATCTGTGCTGGCTCTCTCAAGGTTGTGCTTCTGAAGCTGTAGCCTGAAATTTTCCAGCTTTCCAAGTTTGCTCGGATTTCTATTGACTGACCTCATTCTGTGTTCTGACCTCCAGATCTTTTTCCAAAATTTCCAGTTCAGACAGCAGTCTGAGTATCACAGCCTGCTAACTGTGTAGTTTAGATAAAGATTAGTTGTTACAAATTACTGAGAATAACGACCTTATAACAGAACCGTCCACTTCAGCTCTCAGTAAAAACAGAAACTGGTGGTTTTTTTGGCTCTTGGTATTTTAATGAAAGTTATTTGTGGGTTTGTTTTTCTAAAAAAAGAAAAAAAGTTGGCAGTGTTTTGAAGAAACCGCTGGAAAGAGAAAGGCTGTTCTGGACAAGTAGACGCAGGACTGAACTTGGCTGCTGTTCAATAAATATACTGTTTTTAATCCAACTAAAGAACAAACAAGTTCTCCTCTTCACTTTCTCACAGCTTTTCAACCCCCTAAAGTTTCAGCACTCTGAGGTTTCCGAGACGGATGCTGAGTCCAGATCTGCTGCTTCTTGTTTTTAATGGCTGGCTTCAGGATTTAGATTATGAATAAATACACAGATAATTCATCTGGATGTTGTATGTGATCAGTGGTTTGCTAGTGAGACTTAATTAGATAAGTCAGAAATGGACAGAATTGGAGGATGTTCTTTCAATAACAATCCAAGAAACTTCGAAACAAATGATGTCCAGATTTTGGGCCAGATGCCCAGAATGTCCTTTTTTTTTACATGCAGGTTGATTCACTCTGTTATTTCTCTTGGTCAGGAGCTCCAGCTGTGCTTACCAAGCTGGTTTGTGTTTTTCTTGGTAAGACATGGCTACGACGACTACTTTTTTGACCCGACTACAAATCTAAACGGTCTATGGGAAAAAAAATTTGCACTAGTGGTAATAAGGAGTTAATAATGGCTTGATACTGTGTCATAAAGAATTACTAATCTATGTTAATAAAGTTGTAATAAGGAGTTAATAATGACTTAATACTGTGTATTTATAGTTATAATAAGCTGTTGATAATGACTAAATGCCGTTAAAGGGGTAATAAGTTAATAATGACCTGATACTGCGTGATAAAGTTGTAACAAGGCACTAATAATGAGTTAATGTAGTGTAATAATGACTTAATACTGCATGTTAATAAAGTTGTAATAAGACATAAGTAATGTTAATAAGGAGTTAGTTACTAAGTCATAACAATGAGTTACTAATAATATTTTATTTAAATGAAATGTTTTGATGTTGTTCAAGTGAGTGGGAAAGGTGAGACGTGTGTGTGTGTGTGAACCATGTGAGTGTGACGTGTGTGTGTGAACCGAGTGTGATGTGTGTGCACAGTTTGTGTGTGATGTGTGTGTGTGACGTGTGTTTGTGTATATGTGACGTGTGGACCATGTGTGAAACGTGTGCGTGTGCACCATGTGTGTGACGTGTGTGTTTGAGACGTGTGTGCACCGTGTGTGACGTGTGTGTTTGAGACGCGTGTGCACTGTATGTGATGTGTGTTTGAGGTGTGTGTGTGTGACGTGTGTGTTTGAGACGAGTGTACACTGTGTGTGTGTTTGAGTCGTGTGTGCACTGTGTGTGTGTGTGACGTGTGTGTTTGAGTCGTGTGTGCACTGTGTGTGTTTGAGGTGTGTGTGTGTGACGTGTGTGTTTGAGACGAGTGTGCACTGTGTGTGTGTTTGAGACGAGTGTGCACTGTGTGTGTGTTTGAGACGAGTGTGCACTGTGTGTGTGTTTGAGACGAGTGTGCACTGTGTGTGTGTTTGAGACGAGTGTGCACTGTGTGTGTGTTTGAGACGAGTGTGCACTGTGTGTGTGTTTGAGACGAGTGTGCACTGTGTGTGTGTTTGAGACGAGTGTGCACTGTGTGTGTGTTTGAGACGAGTGTGTGTGTGTGCTGACGGTGCAGGTTATAGAGCTACAGTTCATGTGATTTCCTGTCTCTCAGATTAGTAACAGAATGAAATCCTCGTCTCTCTCCAGTCTGAACATGCCTTAAAGGCGTAATGGATTTTTTTCTCAATGTTTAAATGTTTAATAGCTGATTCATGTCACATCAATGCTGCTCTGTGTGTGTGTGTGTGTGTGTGTGTGTGCGCGCACATGTGCACTTATGAACCTAGACCTAATGAGTGACTACTGTGTGTTAGTTATAATAAGGAATTGGTAATGGCTTAATACTACATGTTAATAAAGATGTAATAAGGTGCTAATAATGGCTTACAGTGTTCTAATAGCTTAATACTGCACGTTAAAAAATGATTAGAAGTTCATAATGACTTAATACAGTGTAATAACCTAATACCGTCTGTAAGATGTTAATAATGCTTTAAAACTGTAATAGTGATTTAATGTAGCTTAATAATGACGTAATAATGATGTAATATTGCCTGTTAAAGTTGTAATTATTAGACGTTAATAACGACTTAAGATGTAATAATTTAATACTGTGTGTAAAAAAAAAAAAAAGTTGTAATAAGACGTTAATAATGACTTAATACAATGAAGTGAAACAGGACGCAGCTCTCTCCGTGTTCACACTGACCCCTGAGAAGGACTTGATGACCTCTTTGTGGTCATACTGTGTCTCATTAGGCCTCCAGCACATGGTCAAGTGGTCACTTTACCTCTCCTGACTGCCCACTCGTTTGTGTGAGTCGGT
>NC_080731.1:1893240-1950740 GCF_019097595.1 Hemibagrus wyckioides
GTGTGTGTGTGACTCAGGGAAACGGAGCGAACCAAACTGCTGATTGCGGCTCAGACGCAGAAGGTGGTGGAGAAGGAGGCGGAGACTGAGAGGAAACGAGCCGTGATTGGTGAGCAGCACTGTCACTCAGAGAGAGGAGGTTATTCATTACTAGTTCATGCTTAGTGTGTGTGTGTGTGTGTGTGTGTGTGTGTGTACACGTTTAGAGGCTGAAAAGATCGCCCAAGTGGCCGAGATCAAATTCGGACAGAAGGTGATGGAGAAAGAGACGGAGAAGAAGATCTCTGAAATCGAGGGTACGTAACGATGCGTAACAATGGCGTAAAAAAACACACCCTCTGTGTGATGCTGTTGCTAGGAAACTCATCAACAACACACCTGCTGGGAGTTACTGTAGAAACGAGCGCATTAATGTAATACATTCCGACCAATCAGGACGGAGAATTCGCTCCAGTGTGCTATAAAAGGAAGAGGAATGCGGAATAACATTTATAACACCTTTATAAGACAGTAATAATATACCTTACATTATAATGAGCCATTGCTATAGAAACCAGCGCATTAATATAAACAAATTCTGACCAATCAGGTTGGAGATTTCACGTCAACATGATATAAAAAGGAAGAGGAATTCCTTTACGGCTTTGTAACAGGGGACCCAAGCAGGAATAGTTCTGGAGTACAAGGCTGGTAATAAACAGCAGAGTAAGCTTATTACTGGTATTACACAAGGCAGTACTCCAGAACTATTCCTGCTTTATTCCCGTGTTACGAAGCCGCTGTGAGGACAAAGCATTCCCCAAAATACCAAAACTCACCATGAGAGGTTATTCCCAGAGTTCCTGAAATTAACCAATCTGGGAAAAGAATGGAAAAGAGGATATTTTGTGTTCCTGTTTATAAATAAATAAACACTGGGATATTAATAAACAACAAGATTGTTATTATGTACAAGGCTTGTTTGTGTACCCTCCTCTCTCTCTCTCTCTCTCTCTCTCTCTTTCTCTCTCTCCCTCCCTCCCTCCCTCCCTCCCTCTCTGGGGATGGATTAACTGGAATGTTTTGAAATATATTTGACATAGATGTTGGAATTTTTTTTACATTCAGTTAGGAAGTGCAGCTCTATGTCCACTGTGTTGCTGTTACACTGTGTAAACACTCTGCTCTGTAGGGAGCCATGATTTCTTATAGCACTGTCTCACTCCACGCTCCTGATGGAAGAATTGTGTTCTTTTGTTGCCGATTTTAATTCCACACTTATTGTTTGTGTACATGGATTCGATAATAACATAGGTTTTACCCCCACACCACTTTCAAGAATTTTATAGAATAAGCCTTTGTGCCAAATAGAATCAAAAGCTTTTTGGAAATCTATGAAACATGCAAATATTTTGTTTTTGTTTTGGTTAACATGTAGGTCAATCAGGGTGTATAGGGTGTAAATATGATCTTTCACCTTCTGTGTCTCTCTCTCTCTCTCTCTCTCTCTCTCTCTCTCTCTCTCTCTCTCTCTCTCTATCCTGCCCTTTTCCCCCTCTCTGTCTGTCTCTGTCTCTGTCTCTGTCTCTGTCTCTCTCTCTCTCTCTGTCTCTCTCTCTCTCTCTCTCTCTCTCTCTCTCTCTCTCTCTCTCTCTCTCTCCCTCTCTCTCTCCCTCCCCTTTTCCCCCTCTCTGTCTCTCTCTGTCTCTTTGTCTCTGTCTGTCTCTCTCTCTCTCTCTCTCTCTCCCTCTCCCTCCCCTTTTCCTCTCTCTGTCTGTTTCTCGCTCTCTCTGAGTGTTTTCCTTGGACCCGTGGTGCTGTCTGTGGGAGCTGAGTGACCTGACACTGCACAATGTTGCACGCTCTGGCTTCTGGCTTCTGGGGAATTCTGCTTTTCCAAAAACACAGGTCAAAAATTAATTAGAGGAGGAAAAGAAAGAGCTGCTCAGTCAAGCTTCATCACTGCCATCCTCCTCCTCCTCCTCCTCCAGGAATTTCCACTCACATCAGTGTCTGATAGGAGCAGACATCTGGACACTGGGCACTGGACACTGGGCACAATCAGACGTTTATTATATTTTACTTTCACTTTTGATTTATTTTATTTTTCTGTGTTTTGTGCCTGACATTTAGCGAGCTGACGTTATAAAACTGATCCAGTTTCAGTTTCTGAATCAGAATGTGTATTTATAAAATGTAATAATAGTGTTTTTCACAGTTCAGCTTTTCATTAACAATCCTATGGAGTGACCAAATGCTGGGGGCGGAGCCTAACAGTGAAGCTCTACAAGCATGTTCTGAAAATTTCACTCGTGTATTCTCTCTCTCTCTCTCTCTCTCTCTCTCTCTCTCTCTCTCTCTCTCTCTCTGTAGACAGCGCGTTCGTCGCTCGTCAGAAAGCTAAAGCAGATGCTGAGTTCTACACGGCCCAGAGAGCAGCTGAAGCCAATAAGGTGAAAGAACGGTCATGAGTTCCCTGAAGAACACATAATAAATCAACCTCCACTTCTCCTCACGTTTCGTCTCTCTTTCACATCTGTCCCTCACTCCGGGTTCCTCTCTCACGCTCTGTTCCTCTCTCTTTCTCACCTCCTGTAGCGGGTCCCGACCCTCATTAAAGTTTAAATGATGTCAATTATTTCTTCAATCTAATGCGGTTTAGTTTAAACAACAAAAAAACAAGAAAGGTAAAAAACGACTTCCTGATTTAGTTTTAACTACTGACAGCGGTGATTAGTTATCCTAAGTAACTTCACCCAATCAGAACGCTCCTTGGCTGTGATATCATCGAGATGGGCTCTCAGGGGAAAGCCCTCCCTCTGCTCTGGGCCATCTACATGTGAGATTGGCTAGTGGCACTGTGATTGACAGCAGAGAGAGAGAGAGAGAGGAAGCCCCTCCCACCCTGACAGCAGGGGTAACTCTTCTCTCTTGGTCTCCTGGTGCTAAAGCGATCATGTCTTTAAAATTAGGATGGCTTGGAATCGACTGTCGAGTGTTATTAAGAGTTCAAGAGACAATTTACAGTTGTCATGGTGATAAACTGAGTGAAAAAAACAGTTATAAAAAGATTTTCTCCCTCTTTCATGGTCAATTATATTCAGTTTTTGTCTTTCTCTCTCTCCCTCTTTCTCTCCATGTATTTATCTCCCATTCTCTCTCTCAATCTTTCTCTCTCTCTCTTTCTTTATCCCTCTCTCTCGATCTTTCTCTTTCTTTATCTCTCTCTCTCTCTTGATATTTGTCTTTATCTTTCTTAATCTCCTGTTCTCTCTCTCTCTCTCCCCCTCTTTCTCTTAATCTCTCTCAATCCCGCGCTTAATCTCTCTCGATCCCACTCTTAATCTCTCCTTCTCTTACTTTATCTCTCTCGATCTTTCTCTTTTTCAAATTCAAATTCAGATGAGCTTTATTGGCATGACTGTTATAGGACAATGTTGCCAAAGCATTGACAATTCTACATTCAGTTCATTTTTATATCACATTTAAAGTGGAAAGTACGGAGAAAAAAATAATAATAATGAAAATGATTCCGGGGCAGGATGATTCCTGAAGGGTTGTGGCCAGTTCATTGATGAAAATATTGAATAGTGTTGGGCTCAGGCTGCAGCCCTGACCAACTCCTCTGGTCTGATAGAAATACTCAGTTCTGTGGTCAGTGATTTTAACACAGCACTTGTTCTGGTCATACATGTCCTTTATGATGTCATATGTCTTTCCTCCTATTCAGCTCTGAATCAGCCTTATGAAGAGCCTGGTGTACCAAACTGAATCAAAATCAATGAAGCAGCTACCATATATTTAGTCTCTTTTTGTTTGGTGGACATGTTTTTGGATGAGTTTAGGGAGGGTGTAAATGTGGTCAGTAGTTCTCTGTTTGGCCAGAAGTCCAATTTGACAAGGGTGTAGTGTCTTGTGTTCTTGAAGGTAGTTCACTAATCTGCTGTTTATAATGCAGAATAATTTCCCGAGGTTGTTGCCCACTGCAATGCCCCTGTAATTATTTGGGTCGTATTGGTCACCTTGTTTAAAAATTGGAGTGATATGATTTTCCTTCCATTTTTTGGGGAAGTGTCCTGATTTTAATAGTAAATTGAATAATCTGAGAATAGCATTTCTCAGTTTAGGGCAACTATGTTTTAGCATTTTGTTGTATATACCGTCTGGGCCACAAGACTTTTTATTCTTAAGTGATTTAATCTTTTCTGTTAATTCATTTAGTAATACTGGGGAGTCCAAATGGTTTAATTGATCCTTTACTGTATGTTCCAGGTTGTGGAGATGGGAGGTCAGTTGTATTTGGATGGGATTTGGTTCATGTTCAGTATAGAGGTGTCCAAAATGTTTAGTCCAGATGTTTGGGTCACGAACGGGAATATGTTGATCTTTTTTGGGGGAGATTAAACTGTCCCACAATTCCCAGAATGTGGTGGTGTTGACCGTTTCCTCGATCTTGTTGAGCTTTGCTGTCATGTGCTCGGCTCTTTTCCTCTGTAGTAGGTTTAGTAGGTCTGTTGTGGTATAGATGGCACACAGGTAAATATCCTCATGTGAACAAATTATTTCCTTCTTAAGTTTCATCCAAATGTGTCCTCCCTTTTTTTACTACTGAAATATACTGCCAAAGTTCATCTTTAAACCAAACCATAATTCCTCCTGAATCCCTGCCATTTTTGACAAGAGGATTTTTTTATGGATGGAGTATGTAATTCTCGAAAGTTTAAAGGAGTATAGATTTTAATATCTAACTGATTCCGTGTCTCCAGTAGTATAATTATATCCGAGTTATTTACAATATTTATAAAGTCAGGGTGAGTGCTCTTTTCTCCAAATGAAGAAGAGAATATTCCCTGGATGTTGTAGCTTGTAATTTTTAGCGATGACATTGTGACTAACTCAATTTATCAGAGAAATGAATGTATGATCTTATGTCCCAGTTGTGTTACAAGATATACCATATAAAATTGGCTAAATATGTAAATAAACAAACAAACAATAAATAAATAATCAACATAAGTAGATTGCAAAAGAGTAAGAGGTGAAAGTAACCACATAAATTAGCTAAACTTATGAACCAGAAGATTATCTCACATAAATTGAAGCATGTTTTTTATCTGGCTGAGGTCACTGGGTTCTGATCTACCTCTACTGGTCACTGCAGCAGAGTAGCTGACTGTTGGGTGGGTGTCTGTCTCTCTCATCACTGTCTGGTTGGGTCTGCTGGGGGCTTCTCATGGTGACGTCCTTGATTGTTGAAGCCGCATGCCGTCCCGATGAATGTGGAGATGATCATACAGGTGCTCGTGGGTGATCCGCTGATGGTTTGCTGTATGCACATTTAATGGTGCACAGGTCCTAATGATCTCTGAGTTTACTGCATTAATGATGGATTGAGGGATGTTTCTGTGGGGCAGAAGTGTGGAGATGACTCTGGTGCTGGGGTAAATCCTGGTAGCCATTTTTACTACGTTAATTAGAGATTTAGCTACATCCACATTTCTGGTGTTGAGGGAATTTGTTCCTGTGTGCAGGATGATGTGTGAAGGCGTGTCCAGTACACCCTCTCTCAGCAGGTTCATAGCAGTGTCTTTCTTTATCTTTATCTCTCTCTTTATCTCCTGTTCTCTCTCTCACTCTCTGTCTTGGCCTCCTCTCTCTCTCTCTCTCTCTCTCTCTCTCAGATGAAGCTGACTCCGGAGTATCTGCAGATAATGAAGTATAAAGCGATAGCAGCTAACAGTAAGATCTACTTCGGCAGTGAGATCCCACGCATGTTCCTTGACTCCAGAAGCTCATCCAAACCCACCGAGCTTCTCACTGAGGACGTCCTGACCACAGACTGACTGTGCAGAGACGCAGAGAAAGACGAATAGATGCTCCTCTCTCCCTCCCTCTCTCCCTCCCTCTCTCCCTCCCCCTCCCTCTCCCTCCCTCTCCCTCCCTCTCCCTCCCTCTCCCTCTCTCTCCCTCTCTCCCTCCCTCTCCCTCCCTCTCCCTCCCTCTCCCTCTCTCTCCCTCTCTCCCTCTCTCCCTCTCTCCCTCCCTCTCTCTCCCTCCCTCTCTCCCCCTCCCTCCCTCTCTCTCCCTCCCTCTCTCCCCTCTCTCTCCCCCTCTCTCCCTCTCTCTCCCTCTCTCTCTCCCTCTCTCTCCCTCCCTCTCCCTCTCTCTCCCTCCCTCTCTCCCTCTCTCCCTCCCTCCCTCCCTCTCCCTCTCTCTCCCTCCCTCCCTCTCCCTCTCTCTCTCCCTCTCTCCCTCCCTCCCTCTCCCTCCTCTCCCTCCCTCCCTCTCCCTCCCTCTCCCTCCTCTCCCTCCCTCTCTCCCTCTCTCTCTCTCCCTCCCTCTCCCTCTCCCTCCCTCCCTCCCTCCCTCCCTCTCCCTCCCTCTCTCTCCCTCCCTCTCCCTCTCCCTCCCTCTCCCTCCCTCTCCCTCCCTCTCTCTCTCTCTCTCTCTCTCTCTCTATCCCTCTCTCCCTCTCTCTCTCCCTCTCTCCCTCTCTCCCTCTCCCTCTCTCTCTCTCTCTCTCTCTCTCTCTCTCCTGTGTCTTGGTGGCCGTGTTTCTCCCAGAACACACACTGTGGTTAAAGCAAGCTCAGATGATGTCTAAACAACAACGACGCCTCAAACCGGACAGAAGGATGTGTGTACATGTGAAGGAAAAAGTGCACTGATTTTCTGTAAATACTTCAGACTTCTCCAGACACCAAGATGAAGGGGTTTGTTTGTTTGTTTGTTTTTGTTAACTCCACGGTATCCACTTCTTCATCACAGACACTTCTTCATCACGTGTTCCAGCACCGAAGGATCCTGTTGATCCTGTTTATCCTCCAAACACACAGCAGAAGCCTGAAATCTGACTTAATGTCTCTTTGGAAGCCTGAGCGAGGCTCTGATTATTTACTTTCCCAGCACTAGAGCAGAAAAATAAACAGAAGTTCCGGTTCTCCGGTTCTGGATCAGAACCACGTGATCCGGTTACATTACACACCAGGGCTAAGCGATGAGATGGTGAAAATATTCTCACACTTTTAAATATAATATAGGTTTGTTCCCAAGATGTCAGTTAAAACATGCTGCATTTATGATTAAAAATAAATAAATAAATTAAAAAAATTAGTTATACACTGAAACCACTACCACATTCTGTTAAAAAACAGGTTTTAGGATTAAAACTAAAGGCAAAACATTCAGTTTTTTTATTTTGTGAAACTGTAAATTGTTTGGCATTTGCTCTAATATACTGGTTGTTTCCTATAAAAAAAATTTTTTTTTAATTTTTTTTTTTTTTTTACATGAATTGTATTAAAATTGTAATTTTTTTTATATTTTTGGTTAAAATTTGAAAAAATTACCTGTCTAAAATTCCTTATTAATATTATTAATATTATTATTATTATTATTATTATTATTATTATTATTTTTTTATTTATTTATCAGTATCTATCAAAAGTGGTCCAAGGAAGGAACAGTGGTGAACCAGTGACAGGGTCATGGACGGTCAAGGCCCATTGATGCACGTGGGGAGTGAAGGCTGGCCCGTGTGATCCGATCCAACAGACAAGCTACTGTTGATCAAACTGCTGAAGAAGTTAATGCTGGTTCTGATAGAAAGGGGTCAGAATACACAGTGCAGGATGGTTTGTTGTGTATGGGGCTGCATAGCCACAGACCAGTCAGGGTGCCTATGCTGACCCCTGTGCACAACCAAAAGCATCAACAACAGGCACATGAACATCAGAACTGGACCACGGAGCAATGGAAGAAGGTGGCCTGGTCTGATGAATCACGTTTTCTTTTACATCACGTGGACTAATGTGCGTCTCTTACCTGAGGAACACATGGTACCAGGATGCACTATGGGAAGAAGGCGAGCCGACAGAGGCAGTGTCATGCTTTGGTCAATGGGAAACCTTGGGTCATGTATCCATGTGGATGTTACTTTGACACGTACCACCTACCTAAGCATTGTTACAGATCATCTACACCCTTCCATGGAAACGGTATTCCCTGATGGCTGTGGCCTCTTTCAGCAGGATAATGCACCGTGACACAAAGCAGAAATGGTTCAGAAATGGTTTGATGACCACAACAACCAGTGTGAGGTGTTGACTCCGCCTCCAAAGAAAAAGGGAAAGAAAAGGGAAATGAGCCTGTGTGTGTGGGGGGGGTATTTTGTGATAATCTCTCTCTCTCTCTCACACACACACACACACATACACAGGTGTTTAGTCTTTATTGTTAGTAGTTTATTATTTCTCTCTCTCTCTCCAGTGTTTGTTGTTATAATAATAATAAAAATTTTCCTTCTCTTCCACCCTTTAAATTGATGTCAGGCCCTAGGCACAAAGTTCAGCTCCTCAGAATTATATTACACACACACACACACACACACACACACACACACACACACACACACACACGTGTGCACCAGGTGGATAGGATTTTTTCAGTAAGTTGGACATGTTTCTGAAATCGGACCCTGTTTTGTTCTTCTCTCTCCCCCCCCCCTCTCTCTCCTCTGTCTTGAGTGAAAACGCCTTATTTTTTCAAAACAGTGTTTTATTTTTCTCAGGTGTGAGAGTGTTTAAATCATACAGAAATTTCCAGCAGCTTCTTGATCTGTGTAGAGATACTGTGTGTGTGTGTGTGTGTGTGTGTGTGTGTGTGTGTGTGTGTGTGTGTGTGTGGGGTCCTTAGTGCAGTAGTGTGGAGTTCAGCACAGCTGATGGCGGATAAACAAACAAACAAAAATCTTTAATGAAGTGTGGTGAACTCGGACCAAACGCCTGATCTGTCTGGGCAACATTCCTGATGTCTGACCTGATGGGCGTTTATTCAATAAACATAAAAATTCTACACAATTTTTAATTTCTTGTTTGTTTTTGTGTGTTCACTGTATTAAACACACTATGGAGCTGAATTCTGGGCTCTGATTGGTCAGAAAGAGTTTTAGTGCAGTTTTATATGACACTCTTAATAGCATGTTATCGTTTCTATGGTAACAGGATTGATGTGGACTGATGTGAAGGAGTGTTTGTCGCTGCTATAACGTGAGGGAGGACAGGAACAGACTCGTTAAATGTAACAATAAACGGATAAAACATGCATGTCCTGCTTTAATGTTTTACTAAATAAAACACTACGTTTTTGGCACATTCCTGTAATTATAAGTCGCATGAACAGAGAGAGGTTGGAGAGACCAAGAGAGAGATAAAGATTAAAGAGAGAGATTGGAGAGATAGAGAGATTACAGAGAGAGTAAGTGAGAGATTGGGAAGAGAGAAAGAGATATTAAAGATAGAGAAAGTGAGAGATTAGAGAGAGATAGTGAGATTAGAGAGAGAGAAACATATTATTCCCACACTTGAGGGATAGTGTGCAGTGGGCGGAGTTTAATATTTACTCTTTAAAACATGAAGTGGTTATGTTGTGTGGAGCGTGAGGAAAATCCCACACTGTTCGGTCTCCAACGCCCCGGAGGTGTCTCTCTAATCTGTTTGTTTCTTTTAGCTCCCCGACTGAAACCTGAGACTTTCTCCCTTTATTTATTTCTGAAATAACACCTTCATATGGAGATCCTGAACATGCTTCTTCACTTTTAAACATTCAGAAGCAGACAGCTGTCCAGAATGTGTGTGTGTGTGTGTGTGAGAGAGAGAGTCTGATCTCACTAATGCACTAATGCTCCTCAACATCAGTCTGATCTCACTAATGCTCCTCAACATCAGAGTCTGATCTCACTAATGCTCCTCAACATCAGTCTGATCTCACTAATGCTCCTCAACATCAGTCTGATCTCACTAATGCTCCTCAACATCAGAGTCTGATCTCACTAATGCACTAATGCTCCTCAACATCAGTCTGATCTCACTAATGCTCCTCAACATCAGTCTGATCTCACTAATGCTCCTCAACATCAGAGTCTGATCTCACTAATGCACTAATGCTCCTCAACATCAGAGTCTGATCTCACTAATGCTCCTCAACCTCAGAGTCTGATCTCACTAATGCTCCTCAACATCAGAGTCTGATCTCACTAATGCTCCTCAACCTCAGAGTCTGATCTCACTAATGCTCCTCAACATCAGAGTCTGATCTCACTAATGCTCCTCAACCTCAGAGTCTGATCTCACTAATGCTCCTCAACATCAGAGTCTGATCTCACCAATGCTCTTGTAGCTGAATGAATCCCTACAAATCCTCACAATCCAAACATCTGGTGTAAAACCATCCAGAAGAGAAGAGAAGAGTGGAGATGTTTCTAACAGTATAAATAAATGTGGCATGATATATTCAGCAACAATATGAGTGATGATGATGATGATGATGATGATGATGATGATATGATACGCTTCTACGCTGTTTGTCTTTCACACAGATCACATCAGACGTTAGATATGTGAACGTGATGTTATTAATTTTAGAATAAATTAAACTTGGGCTAATCTGATTGGATGAAGAAGTCTGGTCATGTGCATCATCATCATCATCTTCATCCTCCTCCTCGTCTACAGCACGTGTCAATTACAAAGCCTGCGAGCCAAACACTGAGACGCAGGTGGTGCTGCCACGCTTTACTCAACTTATTAATTTTATCAGGGAATACGGCAATAAAACAGTAAACAACGTAAATGCTATCGGACTTTAAAGGTGGCCAGTAATGGCTAATAAAAAGAGAAGTGGACAGTGAATATTGACAATTCCAACAAAAACAGCACAAGTAGTTAAGGCTCTGGGCCGCTGACTGGAAGATCAGGGTTCAAACCCCAGCACTGCCAAGCTGCCACCGTTGGGCCCTTGAGCCCTGGATTACTTTGCTAACATGATATCCATTCGAGGTTCTCCATTACTGAGGAACTTTTGGATTTAAGAACGATTCACAGGACAGGACATTTTCTCACAAGTGTAGCAGAGCGTCAACAATACAGATTTACACGGAATAAACTGATGGTGCGTCTGTGATGTGCAGAAAGGTCTGTGCCAAAAGTATTGGGACACCCCTCCAAATCATTGTTGTTTTCCAGGGGTTGGACTCTGCCCCTTAGTTCCAGTGAAAGGAATTCTTAATGCTTCAGCTTCATACCAAGACATTTTGGACAATTTCATGCTCTTTGTGGGAACAGTTTGGGGATGACCCCTTCCTGTTCCAACATGACTGCACACCAGTGACCAAAGCAAGGTCCATGAAGACATGAATGAGTGAGTTTGGTGTGGAGGAACTTGACTGTCCTGCACAGAGTCCTGACCTCAACCCCATAGAACACCTTTGGGATGAATTAGAGTGGAGACTGTGAGCCAGGCCTCCTTGTCCAACATCAGTGCCTGACCTCACAAATGCTCTTCTAGAGGAATGGTCAAAAATTCCCATAAATATACTCCTAAACCTTGTGGAAAGCCTGACCAGAAGAGTTGAAGCTGTTATAGCTACAAAGGGGCGGGACAACTCTATATTTTACATTCATGTGCGTGTCCCAAAACTTTTGGCAATACAGTGGATGTCCAGCGTATTTCAGAATGTCAGTGTTTTAGTGAAGTGTAATGATCCTGAACTGCTTCTGATCCTCAGAGTTCAGGGTGTTTCAGAGCGTTAAAGCTCAGAATCTCACGTTAGAGGTGTTTTATTAAAGAGAAATCAGACAAACCCTCGCCAGCTTCCTGCAGCGGGTCACTTTACCAGAACAGAGACACGCTGCTCTCACCTCTCTTCAGAACAGAACTTAGGGACTGCGATTGTTTTCACACGAAAGCTGAAACTTGAAGATTCACAATCAGCTGCTCTTTTTTCTCCTTCTTCATGAGACGATTCGACCTGCTTTAATTCCTGTGTGTGTTTTAAGTAGCAGAAGAAGCAGCAGCGTAGGAGTCAGAGCGATCCGGTCTGGGATTTGGGCAAGGATTTCGGGTCGTGTTCTGTTGGACACACAGGAAGAAAGATGAAGTGCAGATAAACCTGAGAGGGAGTTTGGAGTCCAGAGTCGCTGTGACACAGCGAGACAATGCAGCAGTGTGTGAGCTGCAGGAAACACCAGAGAAAGAGGAAATCAACTGTTAATGATATTATTATTATTATTATTATTATTATTATTATTATTATTATTATTATTATTATTATTATACCCTCTGGGGAATGAGGTGAAATGGATAAGCACACACACACACACTCACACACACACACACACACACACACACACTGCGACTCAGGCTTGTGATTGGATGAATCTTGTAGTTGGAGGAAACTGTGCTGAAAAGTGAAAAAAGTGCTGAAATTTTATTCAGTCTCTTCTTGTATTAGTAGAATTTTTGGTGCTTTTTTTCCCCCAAATTTTTTTGCTGATGCAAAGCAAGTTTTTATTTATTTATTTATTTATTTATTTATTTATTTATTTATTTGAATGCTGATGAATGAGGAAAATGGGGGGGGGTAGAAGGGGTGAACTCTGGAACAGGAAGTAGATAAGATTAGAAAGGATGAAGTCAGGAAGGCTTTGAAGAGGATGAAAAGTGGAAAGGCAGTTGGTCCTGACGACATCCCGGTGGAGGTCTGGAAGTGTCTAGGAGAGGCAGCAGTGGAATTTTTAACTAGTCTGTTTAACAGGGTTTTAGAGAGTGAGAAGATGCCTGAGGAATGGAGAAGAAGTGTATTAGTGCCGATCTTTAAGAATAAGGGTGATGTGCAGAGTTGCAGCAACTATAGGGGGATAAAGTTGATGAGCCATACAATGAAGCTCTGGGAAAGAGTAGTGGAAGCTAGGTTAAGGAAGGTAGTGGAAATTTGTGAGCAGCAGTATG
Organism: Hemibagrus wyckioides; assembly: GCF_019097595.1. Taxonomy (NCBI): domain Eukaryota; kingdom Metazoa; phylum Chordata; class Actinopteri; order Siluriformes; family Bagridae; genus Hemibagrus; species Hemibagrus wyckioides. The sequence continues at coordinate 1,906,006 of NC_080731.1, forward strand.
GCTTCATGTCCAGAAAGAGCACAACAGATGCAATTTTTGCTCTGAGAATGTTGATGGAGAAGTATAGGGATGGTCAGAGAGAGTTGCACTGTGTGTTTGTAGACTTGGAGAAAGCGTATGACAGGGTGCCAAGAGAAGAGCTGTGGTACTGTATGAGGAAGTCAGGAGTAGCAGAGAAGTATGTCAGAGTGGTGCAGGACATGTATGAGAGGAGCAGGACAGTGGTGAGGTGTGCTGTAGGTCAGACAGAGGAGTTCAAAGTGGAGGTGGGACTGCATCAGGGATCGGCTCTGAGCCCCTTCCTGTTTGCTATGGGGATGGACCAGTTGACAGAGGAGGTCAGACAGGAGTCTCCGTGGACAATGATGTTTGCAGATGACATTGTGATCTGTAGTGAGAGCAGGGAGCAGGTGGAGGAAAACCTGGAGAGGTGGAGGTTTGCGCTGGAGAGAAGAGGAATGAAAGTCAGTTCATGTTGGACGTTTGGGGGACAAAGTTAGGGAGGACAGATTAAGATGGTTTGGACATGTTCAGAGGAGTGAGAGTGACTATATTGGTAGGAGAATGTTGGACATGGAGCTGCCAGACAGGAGGCAAAGAGGAGGTATATGGATGTAATAAATGCCCCCCGGCATGCAGGACATGCACAGCAGCCTGCACTGAATACACTGCTGGATTGTTATACACACATCCAGTGCAGAGTGGTCAGTCTTAGTAAGAGCTACTAAAATAGGGTAAATAATATAATTTCAGATACCATTTGTTGTCCATGTACACTATATTGCCAAACGTTTTGGGACGTCTGCCTTTACATGCACATGAATGTAATATGGAGTTGTCCTGCCCCTTTGCAGCTAGAACAGCTTCAACTCCTCTGGGAAGGCTTTCAGTCTTGCAGATCTCCGATATGAAGGACACTCATCTTTTATGTAACTGTCCCGTCTCTCTCTCTCTCTCTCTCTCTCTCTCTCTCTCTCTCTCAGGAAGCACCGCTGAGGGTAAAAAAAAGTCCCCAACTTTCCAGAAGGATGAGCTGGTTATATAACCTCTAACAGAAGCCCATGATTTTACTTTAAAACACAATTCTGCTTGAAGAGCTGAAGAGGCGGCCGAGAGGGAAGGTGTGCAACCAGTCCAATTTTTAAAAAATGAAAAAAAAACCCACCTTATTTTTAACAGGGAAACGTTGCCAGAGTGTTAAAGGTGTCGAGTTTCCTTCATTTCCCAGAAACTGAAATCACAGTTTTATGTTAATGACACGAGACCAAGAGTCTGGGGCCTGAGACCATAATGTATGTGTGTGTGTGTGTGTGTGTGTGTGTGTGTGTGTGTGTGTGTGTGTGTGTGTGTATGTAGCTCATTATGCTACAGATTCTCTTCCAAAGTCGAACAAAAGTTTGGCCCTGAATACACTCTTCCGTTTATTACATTATAATGTATAAAGTTATAAAGTTTCCCATCTGAAATCTGATTGGCTGATTTCACTACGCATCTGTATTCTGTGTATAAAACTTCTGCGCTACAACAATCACAAAAAAGAAAACACTGAAATCCTGGAGAGACTGTAGATTTTTATGTATTATTCAGTTATATATAAATATACATATTACATATATATACAATATATTTACCTTTAAGATTCATTTTAGTAAGAAATAAAATAAAAATAAATAAATAAAAATAAAATACAATTCAATAAAATAGGATTAAATAAATAAATACAATACAATACAATAAAACCATATGAATAAAAAAAATCTGATTTAAATTGAAATAAACCCGAGGTCATGTCAGATTCGCAGAGCAAATGTGTTTTTTCACTTATTTATAAAATAAATCAGCTATTTTTCATGTTCCTTTCTTTTTGTTCTTATTTGTTTCTGATGGCTGTTTTATTTTAGTAGAAAATAAAAAAATAATGAATAAATAAATTAATTAAATAAATAAATCAGTATTAATAAAATAAAATAAAATATAAATAAATAAAATAAAAATAATATAAATAAATAAAATTAAACCATATGAATAAAAAAAATCTGATTTAAATTTAAATAAACCTGAGGTCATGTCTGATTCACAGAGCAAATGTGTATTTTCACTTATTTATAAAATAAATAAGATAAAGTCTGGTGTAAAGTAACATTAATATTTAGTTTTCTTGTTTCTTTCTTTTCATCCTTATTTGTTTCTGATTGCTGTTTTAATTTAGTAGGAAATAAAATAAATAAATAAATAAATAAAAACAGTCTTAGCCTTTATCACTAAAAGCGGTCCAATACAGTATCCATTTCTGTTGCATTGTGATTGGATGGCTTACGCTGACTTTTAACAACACAGTGGTACACAAGATGCCCACTGTGTGTCCTTCATTCCTCAGGGTCTTTGTTCTCTGCGTCCAGTAGAAGCACTCATGCTGTAATATAAACATAAACTTAGTATGTGGCTTGTCATTGAGCATCAATTTCCCTGATAACTAATCACAGATCACGAGTATATCCACTGACCAAACACAGATCACGAATATATCCACTGACCAAACACAGATCACTAATTATATCCACTGACCAATCACAGATCACTAATATATCCGGTGACCAATCACAGATCACTATTATATCCACTGACCAATCACAGATAAGTAATACATCCACTGACCAATCACAGATCACTAATTATCCACTGACCAAACACAGATCACGAGTATATCCACTGACCAAACACAGATCACTAATTATATCCGGTGACCAATCACAGATCACTAATATATCCGGTGACCAATCACAGATCACTATTATATCCACTGACCAAACACAGATCACTAATTATATCCGGTGACCAATCACAGATCACTAATATATCCGGTGACCAATCACAGATCACTATTATATCCACTGACCAATCACAGATCACTAATTATCCAGTGACCAAACACAGGTCACCGGTTAAATAGTTACTTTGTGGTGCCGTGACCGCATATAAAGACCAAAGATTCTTGAGAAAGTCCCCCATCATGATGTAACACATGTGGGTATGCAAATGATGAATGAATATGCAACGCTGACGTCACGCATGGGCAGTCTGAGGTGCTGTAGTAGTGTGGATACGGGTCTGTGCGCTGTAAAATCTCTGGTTATTGTGGGGGGGGGGGGGGGGGGACAATACATAAAGGCACGGGCACTCCAGAAGTCGGTGCAACTCCGTGCGGGAGAAAAGCCTCACCGCTTTACTTCCTAAAAACATGCTTGGACGGAAATTCTCGCGGATGTCTGCGGAGCCCGTGCGGATCATATAAGCGCTTAAAAAAAAAACAGAACATGTCGGACGGTGTGGTTTCTCTGACCTCGTGCAACACTCCGCTGCTGCAGCCCGTCTGGGACGGGATACGCGAGCATGCCGGAGCGCGCGCGGCGCCACTGTGGGGCGCGTGCGTGGCGTTCTCGGCCCACGTGCTGCTGTCGGCGCTCTTCCTGGGGCTCGACGCGCTCGGCCCGCGCGCCCCGTGGATCCGTCGGTACAGGATGCACGGGAAGCCGATCAGCCTGCGCGCGTGGTTGCGCTGCCTCGCGCGCATTTCGTGGAAGTACGCACTGTGCGTCCTGCCGGTGAGCGCCTGCATGGGCTACGCGCAGACGCGCCGGAGCGCCGCGCAGCGCGAGCGCGCCGCCGCGCCGTCTCTGCTCGTCGCGTGCTCCGAGTGTCTTTCATGCCTGCTCGTGTTCGACACCTTCTTCTTCGTGGTGCATTACACCGTACACAGGTGAGACTTCCGCCTTCACGCACTTCCATCAATTTCAGGGAATATTTTTATTTCTAGAAGATTAAAGCTCTACACTCAGGTCTCGCGTGCTGTACTTTTTCCGGTTTATTAAAAATAAAGTGCTATAAAATTGATTAACTTTAAAAGATACTACTAATTTAGGCTCATTTTAGGTTAATTTAGGCTCTTTTGCTCATCCCCCCCCCCCCCCCCCAAAAAAAATATCTGTCTATATAAAGCATCCGGGGTAAAATTCCCTTTGAATGAGCTGTTAATATAAAGTGATGAAGACTGTTATAAACTGCTATAAAGAACAATGAACTACTATAAAGAGCTAAAAACTGCTATAGACAGGTATAGACAACTATGACCTGCTATAAACTGCTATAGAAAACTATAAACTGCTATAGACTGCTATAAAGAACTGTAAAGTGCTATAAAGTGCTATAAACTGATATAGACAGCTATAGACTGCTGTAAACTGTTATAAACTGATATAGACTGTTATAAACTGCTATAGACTGCTATAAACAGCTATACACTGATATAAACTGTTATAAACTGATATAGACTGTTATAAACTGCTATAGACTGCTATAAACAGCTATAAACTGCTATAAACAGCTATAAACTGATATAAACTGCTATAAACTGATATAAGCCGCTATAAACAGCTATAAACTGATATAAACTGATATAAACTGATATGACCTGCTATAAATAGCTATAGACTGATATAAACTGATATGACCTGCTATAAACAGCTATAGACGTCTATAAACTGATATAAACTGATATAAACTGCCATAAACTGATATAAACAGCTATAAACTGATATGACCTGCTATAAACAGCTATAGATTACTATAAACTGATATAAACTGATATAAACTGCTATAACCCGATATAAACAGCTATAAACTGATATAAACTGATATAAACTGCTATAAACTGATATAAACTGCTATAAACAGCTATAAACTGCTATAAACTGATATAAACTGCTATAAACAGCTATAAACTGTTGTAGAGAACTATAAACTGATATAAACTGCTATAAACAGCTATAAACTGCTATAAACAGCTATAAACTGATATAAACTGCTATAAACTGATATAAACTGCTATAAACTGATATAAACTGCTATAAACAGCTATAAACTGCTATAAACAGCTATAAACTGTTGTAGAGAACTATAAACTGATATAAACTGCTATAAACAGCTATAAACTGCTATAAACAGCTATAAACTGATATAAACTGCTATAAACAGCTATAAACTGCTATAAACAGCTATAAACTGCTATAAACAGCTATAAACTGATATAAACTGCTATAAACTGATATAAACTGCTATAAACAGCTATAAACTGCTATAAACAGCTATAAACTGATATAAACTGCTATAAACAGCTATAAACTGCTATAAACAGCTATAAACTGCTATAAACAGCTATAAACTGATATAAACTGCTATAAACTGATATAAACTGCTATAAACAGCTATAAACTGCTATAAACTGATATAAACTGCTATAAACAGCTATAAACTGTTGTAGAGAACTATAAACTGATATAAACTGCTATAAACAGCTATAAACTGCTATAAACAGCTATAAACTGATATAAACTGCTATAAACAGCTATAGACTTCTATAAACTGATATAAACTGCTATAAACAGCTATAAACTGATATAAACTGCTATAAACTGATATAAACTGCTATAAACAGCTATAAACTGATATAAACTGCTATAAACTGATATAAACTGCTATAAACAGCTATAACCTGCTATAAACTGCTATAAACTGCTATAAACAGCTATAAACTGATATAAACTGCTATAAACTGATATAAACTGCTATAAACAGCTATAAACTGATATAAACTGCTATAAACAGCTATAAACTGATATAAACTGCTATAAACTGCTATAAACAGCTATAAACTGCTATAAACTGATATAAACTGCTATAAACAGCTATAAACTGTTGTAGAGAACTATAAACTGATATAAACAGCTATAAACTGATATAAACTGCTATAAACAGCTATAAACTGATATAAACTGCTATAAACAGCTATAAAATGATATAAACTGCTATAAACTGCTATAAACAGCTATAAACTGCTATAAACTGATATAAACTGCTATAAACAGCTATAAACTGATATAAACTGCTATAAACAGCTATAGACTTCTATAAACTGATATAAACTGCTATAAACAGCTATAAACTGATATAAACTGCTATAAACTGATATAAACTGCTATAAACAGCTATAAACTGTTGTAGAGAACTATAAACTGATATAAACTGCTATAAACAGCTATAAACTGATATAAACTGCTATAAACAGCTATAAACTGATATAAACTGCTATAAACAGCTATAGACTTCTATAAACTGATATAAACTGCTATAAACAGCTATAAACTGATATAAACTGCTATAAACTGATATAAACTGATATAAACAGCTATAAACTGTTGTAGAGAACTATAAACTGATATAAACTGCTATAAACAGCTATAAACTGATATAAACTGCTATAAACAGCTATAAACTGTTGTAGAGAACTACAAACTGCAATAGACAGCTATACAATGCTCTAGAGAACTGTAAACTGCTATAGAGCACTATAAAGTGTTATAAACTCCTATAGTCTGTTGTACCCTACTATCAGAGCGGCAGTTATAGATATGAATCACCCCCTTCTGACCAATCAGATTTGAGAATCTAACCTTGTTGTGGTTCTTGTTAAACCTACGTCCGCTCTGCTCCTCAGAAACCCCTGGCTCTTCAAGATCTTCCATCAGTCTCACCACGTGAACACGCACCCTTTCGCTCTCATGGCTCTGGACTCCAGCATGGTGGAGCTGGCCTCTCAGCAGGTGCTGGCCATGTGGAGCACCATGGTGGTGGGCTGTCACCCTGTCAGCGAAATCCTTTTCCACCTCCTCAACATCTGGCTGGCTGTGGAGGACCACTGTGGCTACGACTTCCCCTGGGCTCTCCACCGGATTCTGCCCTGCTTTGGAGGAGCGCCGTTCCACCAGGCGCATCATCAGCGTGTTACAGGGAATTACGCCCCGTACTTCAAACACTGGGACCTCATATTCGGAACAGCAATAAACATGTGAGCAGATGTTTGCTTCAGAAGTAGCGGGAGACTTGCACTAAGGTCCACGTGTTGCTCTCTGGTGCATACGTCAAAGATCACTGAACAGATCAGTGAACGAATCTATTCGGTGATCGAAATAAAAGGATTTGAGTGAATGGAAATGACCCTTGTTAGCGCTTGATATTATTCTCTTACCCTTGACGCGTTTTTTTTGTAACATTTAGCGATGTACTATCGCCACCTGCTCGCCGTGTCTGCTCATTCCTATCAATTGTGCACTTTTCACGTGGAAGGAAATTCTTTTTAAAATCATGTGAATGGGATTAAAACTGTGTATACGTATGTGGGGGTGGAGCCTAACTGTAACACCAGGATCGTTATCACTCATCAACTCACGTTTTCATCTCATCTCTTTGCAGTGAAAGGTTTGTAAGCCAAAGATATTTTTGTGAAAACGGTCAACCTGGCAACCCAGAATAATAAGGATTCTGTCTTCAGCGATGTTCAAGCTTTGATGCCTCGTGTCACTTAACGTACACTCTGAACAGGAAGCAACCCTTAAACGGACAATAATCATGACATCACAGTATTAATCACATGCCCCACAGCAATAAATGAGGTCATGTGATCACGTATCATGTGATCACACCAGCCTGCTTCCTGCTTTAATGAATGCACCTTCAGTGAAGAGTTTTATCTTGAATAGACGTTTATTTTTATTACATACATTACTGTGCAAAAGTCTTAGCCCCTCCCCCTTTTCTTAATGCACATTCTTGGACTTTTATTGAATGTCTTCTGCACTATTGCACTATTTTATATAAATATAAATAAAGAGCAATTCATTTTAGATTTGTTACTAAAGAAAGTATCATATATAAGGAAGATGATGATAAGGACATCTGGAACATTTTATCCTGCTTACAGCGCAGCATGTTACAGAGAAACTGCAAAAAAACTGACATCCGACTGTTACAGAGCTCTGAAACTGGAGACTCCTTCCATAAGAATGGGAATATATCAGAACTGAGAACTTTAACAGAACCCTATCTGAACCTGAGCAGTGCTGTTGCGCATAAATAATACACCAATTCTGACCAATCAGAAATAGGCGGAGTCTCCAGAAACTGTTCGATTCGTCAGTCTTATATAACTATGCTTAAAAGTTTACCTGAAACTACTGATGTCTTACAAAAGTAAACATCGTCCCATTATTTACTGACTTTCTTTATTTCTGTTTATTGCTTTTTACAGATGTTTTGTTGAATTTGAAGGCTTTACAGCATTTATTTAGCTTGTTAAAGAAATCTTGTGCTCCTATGTCGCTGAGGTAAATGATATCTGTGTTTATCTGCACTGGTGTATAACTAACATTAACAACAAAGTAATGATAAAAGAACAGGATGTCCATATATGGTCATGTATTTTTACAATGATGTATTGTTTAAGTTTAAAGAGTAATAAAATATGTGAAGACACAAGTGTGGAGAAAAAATCTTATATGTAAATATGTTAAAAAATAAAAGCTAAAAAATGATAATTCCTTGACTTCAAAATGACATAACATACATTTTTAAAATATTAATAAAATTATAAAATATTAATAAATTATTTTTTTATAATCCGTAATACAATAAATGGATTGCTGGTGCGTATAAAATAAAAAAAACAATCCCAATCTGTTGATAAAAAAGTGTTTGGAAAAATTCTTCTCTAAAATAAGTAAAGTTGATGACCAAAATAATAGAAAATGCCATTTTTTGTTTAGTAGATTTAAAAAAAACAATAAATAATTGAGAGTTTGCTAGAAGGAGCGAGCGGCGGGGTCCAAGCACTCATCAGGACCATCGCCCCCTTTGGTTCAAATCATGAGTTCTAAATATTTGAGTAAACTAGCTTGAGCTACTCAGGATTGGAGGCAGGATCACGTGGAGGCAGGATCGTGTACAACACGGTCATTATTGAGGTTCACACACACACACCCACACACACACACACACACACACACACACCCACACACTGAATTAGTTTCACACCAAATTTATTTAAAAAAAAAAAAGACATTTAATACAAATATTGCGTATTTTAACATCAAACTGAACTGATAGTAATGTTTTGAATTCTGCCTGAAACCCCGCCCCCTTCTTACATTATAGATAGATAGATTGACGACAGACAGACAGACAGACAGACAGACAGATAGATAGATAGATAGATAGATAGATAGATAGATAGATAGATAGATAGATAGATAGATAGATAGATAGATAGATAGATAGAAATAGACAGACAAAAGCTAAGTAAGATAGAGAAAAAGTGAGAGAAGACAAATATACTGAGACAGATGTGGAGAGAGAGAGAGAGAGAGAGAGAGAGAGAGAGAGATTTAGGAAACCTTTATTTTCTTTTATGAATTATTATTCTGTCTAGTCCTGATATAGTTTTAGTTATAATTTTATATTTATGGTTTTATATATTTCTTGGCTGCTGTCACTGTATCACTGGAAGCTCAGTATTTAGTGTTGCTCCCTTTCATCCACCACATGTTCTGGAACATTCCTTTTAATGCAAAACCATTGTGTGAGATCCTGCACAGCTATTTAAAGCTTCATCCAGAAGGAGAAACTGGACTCATTAGCTCCGGATTCTTCTGCCCACATGTTTGGACATTTCCTGCTCTAATATATTTCTAATGACTCATCAGCTGCCTTAAAGGCATGAGTGTGTGAAAGTGAGTGAAAAACCTCCTCATGTGTTCTCCTGAACTGCAGTGTTACTCATCCTGCTGACACACCATTGACACAGCCTTACTCCAGAACACACTCAACTCCAACCAGGAATTACTGACTCTGTCTAAACACAGCCTGCCCTATCTATCCATCCATCCACCTATCTGTCTATCCATCCATCCATCCATTCATCTATCTATTCATCTGCCTGTCTGTCTATCTATCAGTCTGTCTATCTGTCTTTTTTTCTGTCTGTCTGTCTGTCTGTCTATCTATCTATCTATCTATCTATCTATCTATCTATCTATCTATCTATCTATCTATCTATCTATCTATCTATCTATCTATCTATCTATCTATTTTGTGATGAAGATCTTCTTCCTGGACTCAAACCCATCTGCCCTGTAATAGAAGGAGCTTGTGTTCTTCACACATATTTCTCCTGAAATCCAGTTTAATAGATTTCAGCCTGTAGTCACTCCATCACTCCATCACTGCATGAGCTTGGTGTTGATCACTAGTGTGATTTATTCCCTCTATAAAAAAAGCTCTTTAAAGATTATAGATGTCTTTTGGAGCTGTGGTTAAACCACAGAAGATGTTTTTCTGTTTTCATTATGGGTTCTGGAGCTTTCACTGCAGTCAGATCCAGGAGAATCCCGGTTCTGAATCCACCTTCTGGATCCATGTTCCAGCAGCTCTGTGTTATGAAGATTTTTTTCTTGGCTCTCAGTTCAGATGAATATTTTGGATTAGTGACATCATCAGCTCTTATTACGGATTATAACCTGATCTGGATGAGGAACATCTATCAGGGAAAGGTTCCAAGGATCGTCTCATCATTTCTTAATATGTTTCAGCTCTTCTCAGGTTCCAGGATCTGAGTTGTTGCTGTTTTTGGGAAATTCATTTTTATCTGAAATGACTCAGCCCAGCAAAGGAGTTTACACTGCATAGTTTACGCTAACTTTCATCAACAGAGCAAGACAAAAGGAACTTTGATGAGTTAAACATGGACATGAATGTACTTGTTTCGAGGTTCCTTCAAACTGTAACTGTAACAGTAAAGTATGCAAAAAAACCACAATAGTTACATAAAATATAATGAAAAATAAATAAAAAAATAATAAAGTCCTCCATGTTGTGCCTCTGCATCATTACACACCACCTCGTCATTAAGGGTTTTCTGTGTAACTGTGTGTTTTACTCCTTATATAGATAGATGGGCGGACAGATAGATAGATAGGTAGAGATAGATAGATAAATAGATAGATAGACAGACAATCAGACAGACAGATAGATAGATAGATAGATAGATAGATAGATAGATAGATAGATAGATAGATAGATAGATAGATAGATAGACAGACAGTGTTACATGCTTGATGTTAATGAGTGATGATACTGTAACATTTAAATGAGACAATTGTTACTGGGTCTGGAACAGATCAAAGAGGAAACGAAGAGATTTTACTGATGCGTCAAGTGAAAGTGAAAGTGTACAAATAATCATTTAATAAAAGAAAGAATATGAAATTTAGTATACAGAAAAAAAAGGAGTGTTACCCAAATCAAAGAAATAAACAAAACAAGAACAATCCTTCTAACTAACCTCTAACTCACTAACACAAAAAAAAAGCATTAAAGAAACCCATGATCTTTGGCATTTGCGATGCCATAACTTACTCTTCTAAACTAAAAAGCAAAAGTACAGAGGTGGCGTAACACTCACAAACCTAATCTAACAAAGAAATACAAACTCCTGATCAAGAATCAAGACATCATATCCACATGTCACCGTCAAATCACCAGAACAACGTATGACTCAAGAAGTCAAGGTACAACAAGTGTCAGGAGGCAACTGAGTGTTGAGGCACAAGGTACGCTGAAATGGCGCACATTCACACACCACCAAGTCGAGGTCTTATATACAGTCGGCGCATCAACGGATTGGCAGAGTACCTGAAAATTTCCAGGAAAAGTTCTCCCCCAGGATCCACTCTGAGGACATGTAGGAGGAACTGTGTTGTTTTTCAGTCACTGTGGATCTGAGGATCTTTCTGCTTTTTCAGGTTTCACTCAAGCGTCAATGTAAACTTACTCTGAGTAAAGAGAATCCTGGGGGTTTGTGTAGTTAGAGCTTTTACACTGCTCCTATTTAACCCCCGGGAGAACCCTGAATCCTGGATCTTCATCATCTGACCTTTCACACTCTACGTTCCTAAACCCTGGATTAGTTTTCTTCTTATTTGCATATTTGACTCTATAAATAACGGCTTGTCTTGTGCTTTCCCATCAGTGGTACCTAAATTCTTCTTGGCTGGTTGAAGCCTCCTGAGATGCACAAAGGAAAGAAAACAAAATGAAAGGCAAGAAAACACAGAGGGGCAAATTATATAAATACAACTACAAGTTGAATGCATATGAATGAGACCACGAAGTCGTAATTACAAGTGGGAGACTCGAGATTTTCTTTGAGCTTTGAGCCTCAACATTGAGGGTGTATCAGTTAAGGGGTGTGTCAGTTGGGGGCGGTTCAATTGGGGGGGTTTCAGTTGGGGGTTGTGTAAGTCGGGGGTGTGTCAATTGGGGGACTGTTAGTTGGGGCGTGTCAGTTGTGGGGAGTGTAAGTTGGGGGGGGGGTCGGTTGGGGGAGTGTTAGCTAGGGGGAGAGGCAGTTGGGGGTCGTGTAAGTCGGTGGAGTGTCAGTTGGGGGACTGTTAGTTGGGGGTGTGTCAGTTGGAGTGTGTCAGCTGTGGGGAGTGTAAGATGGGGGGGGGGGGCAGTTGGGGGAGTGTTAGCTAGGGGGAGTGTCAGTTGGAGGAGTGTCAGTTGGGGGTCGTGTAAGTCGGTGGAGTGTCAGTTGGGGGACTGTTAGTTGGGGGTGTGTCAGTTGGAGTGTGTCAGTTGTGGGGAGTGTAAGTTGGGGTGTGTGTCAGTTGGGGGAGTGTTAGTTGGGGGGAGTGTTATCTAGGGGGAGTGTTAGTTGGGGGAGTGTCAGTTGGGGGAGTGTAAGTTGGGGGGAGTGTTATCTAGGGGGAGTGTCAGTTGGGGGAGTGTCAGTTGGGGGAGTGTTAGTTGGGGGAGTGTCAGTTGGAGGAGTGTGTTAGGGGGCATGTAACTTGGGGATCATGTCAGTTGGGGGGGGTGTCAGTTGGTTGGTGTGTCAGTAAGAAAACTGAATGTTTCCTTGTTTCAGAAGCTGATTTGAGTTGTTTGTGTGTTTAGTTTATATGAAGTAGGATATGGAAATACAATAAAAATAAATAACACTTGGTGTGGTTTAACACAATGCTTTTCTAAAATATTTAAGCAATAAGAACAAAAAAACCCACACCTGATCCACATTCTTCATTCTTCATTTTCTATTTCTTTGTAGTTAATTAAGAATTAAGAGAAGGTTCACCTCCATCTCGCGCAGACCAAACTGACCTAAATTCACCTAATGTCGTAATTACGACTTCCAGCTTCCCAGTACGACGCACAGTTTCCGAGATCGCTGCATGTGCTTCGAGTCTCTGAGGTTGCCAGTTTGCTTGAGTATAATCCCCTGAGTCAGGGACCTTAAATAGCATCTAGACATGTGTTTCTCACCCAGGGCTTCGTGGACCCCTTGTGGTCTATGGTGTAATTACAGGGGATCTGTGGGATTGTTTCTGAAATGATATTGATAATATGTGTGTGTAAATAAGTCGTAATGCAGACAACAAGAACCTGGTTAAACGAATGAGATAGAAATATTATACTTGGTCATCTGTTTACTGAGGAGAATGATCTGTAATGTGCAGATTGATCAGTACAGAAGAGCTTCATCTCTGAGATGTTGGTGAGTTTCTTCACATGATCTGCTTCCACCATTTCAACTGGACTAAACTCAGGACTGTGACATGGCTGTGTTCCAAATCATTAACGTTTGGTAGAATGATGTCTGAGGTTACGGTTGTTGTCTTGCTGCATGATCCACATTCTTAGAAGGTTCAATTAATCTTTTTTAATAATTATTTCTGGTATAATTCAGAATTCTTTGTTCCATCAATGACCCAGATCCCACCAACCAGGCCCAAACCATGATTTACCACCATGTTTCACAGATAGGATAGGTTTCCTTGAGTGCTCTAAACATAAAACTTCTCATTTCAACCAAAAAGTTCTGTTTGTTTCTCATCCATCCATAAAACATCTTTTCAACAACCTTCTAGCTTGATCTTAACAAACTGTACATGTTCAGCGATGGTCTTGTTGGAGAGCAGTAGCTTTCTCCTTGCAGCCCTGCCATGTACCCTATTGGTGTTCAGTGCTCTGCTGATGGTGGGTGGGTTCATTGATAGACAATAACATTCACCAGTGTGAGAGAAGTTTCCTCGGGTTCCTTTGTGACCTGGTGGACAATGGTAATGATGAGGGTAACAATGTTCAAGTTCCTCCATCTGTCTGAGTGTGAATTGGTGGAGATGGGTTTGGAACCTTGATGAGCCTGATTAGAATAATAAAAAAAGCATCAAGATCCTCAGAAATCTCTGCAGTGCACCAAAATTCTGCTCCGGCAGCATCTTTAACGTCCCTTGCAGATTCACATTCAGTTCGTTCAGATAATGCAGCATGTCAACCAAAAAGCCAAATCTGAAATCCACTGGGGATCATGTAACTCAGGATAGTCCTAATGTTTCTCTGTGAGGAACAGCTTCACAGAATGGATTCGAAAGCTCAAAGAAACCAGAAAGCACATTACCTCTTGAAAGCCATCTTACTGCGCAGTGAAGAAGCAGATCAGGTGGAAGATCTTCATCAAGTTCATCAAAAAGGTTTTTGAACTGTTTGTGATTGAGAGCATGTGCGCGTATAAAAGTGACAATTTCCACCACAGGTTTCATGATGTGGTCTAAGTTCAGCTTTTTTGGAAACACCAAGTGCTCTTGATGGATAATACAGTGAAATGTCCGAATTCTGGAAAACGTTTGTCAGCTTTACACAGCCCTACGAGACCGTTCTCAGATCCCAACATGGCTGGAGCCCCTTCCGCGGCTATTGCTATTAGTTTGATAACTGCAGATTGAACAACAGTCATCAGTTTCTCTTTCAGATCAATGCCACGAGTTCTGACGTTCTGTGGCACAATGTCAAGCAGCTCTTCCTTAATTGTGCAGTCTTCTGACACAAACCATACAATTGTAGCCAATTGTGGCTTGTCTTGAACATTGTAATGCTGAAATACCGGCACTTCTGAAGATCTGATAATAAATGTGTTTCTATTGAATTGTCAGTATCCGATATTCTCAGTTCAACAGTGACAGCTGAAGGTCCTATACTGAACATTACATATCTTCATTTTTGGGACAAAGAATAGCAACAGCATCACTGAGGCACTTTTTAACAAATTCCCCTTCAATGTATGCCTTTTTTGCACAAGCAATGATCCATGCTAGCTGATATGACGCTAATGTGACTGAATTCTCTGAATGCTTGGTAAATTTTCTGGAAAAGCTGAGATTGCTTTTCTGACTGACGTTTCAGTGTCTTTACCCTGTGCTTGCGAAGTTCACTGCCTTTGGGAAATTCCTGGGCGGTACAGGTAGAATGGAGCGAGGTAAAATAGCACTCAAGATTTGAAGCCTTAAAATGCAACAACGAAGTCAGGAATATCAAGCACAATGGCTTCCCATTTCTTTCAGCCCAAAATATAAATACTTCCATCCAGATAAAAATGTTCTGTGCTCATCTTCGCATTTACGCTTAGATGTACGCTTTCCTGACTCTGCCATGACGATTGATGTGAACAAACTGCCCGTCAATCCTGTTAGCCAATTGGCTAATGTATGTTAAATCATGCGAGAGGTTGAGTAAAAAAATAAAAATAATAATAATACATATTAAAATTCCAAATTAGATTGGGCAAATGCATTTAAATACATACCCATTTATTGCAAAATTTAGTTTTGAGGTTTTGAAAATAAATTGCGATTGTAAATGAAGAACACGTGGATAGATTGAAGAGCCAAGTGATGACCAAATGTTTTACTTTGTTCTCATTTGTTTAAATACATTCTCTTTTTCTACTTGACACATTTCCTCAAGGATCAGTCAGAATTTGCTCAGGTTCTTCAGCTGAAAAAAGCTCAAGAACCTTTGGTCTAGACCACTGGCTTAACACACAAACATCTGCCTTTAAACTGCAAAACATCAGGAATAGAATTTGAGTGAAGGTCCTGCTATCTGTGTGGATGTTACTTTGACACGTACCACCTGCCTACAAGCATTGTTACAGACCATGCACACCCTTTCATGAAAACGGTATTCCCTGATGGCTGTGGTCTCTTTCAGCAGAATAATGCATCATGCCACAAAGCGCTCAAAAATGGTTCAGGAATGGTTTGATGACCACAGCAACCAGTTTGAGGTGTTGACTCCACCTCCAAATTCCCCAGATCACAATCCAATTCAGCATCTGTGGGATGTACTGGACAAACAAGTCCCATCCATGGAGGCTCCACCTCACAACTTACAGGACTTAAAGGATCTGCTGCTAACATCTTGGTGCCAGATCCCACAGCACACCTTCAGGGAGCTAGTGGAGTCCATCATGCCTCGACGGGTCAGGGCTATTTTGGCAGCAAAAGGGGGACCGAGATAATATTAGGCCGGTGATCATAATGTTATGCCTGGTCAGTATATATATGCTACTCACAAAAAGTTAAGGATATTGGGCTTTCGGGTGAAATTTCACGATGCCCCTAAATGCACTATAACCTTTCCAGGTGAACTTAATTTGACCTTCTCTACACTTTTGAATGCACATGTCCAACTGTTCAGTGTTTCAGTACTTTTTGCAGAACTTGCTGTTCTCTAACAAGGTGCTTAACGGAAAAATTCACAACTGGTGTTTGATCCATGAATCCACCAATAAATTTTCTGGTTCCATTAGAATTGGTATTTAAACAGTCCTCTTCATCATGCTGTTCACATTTTGACATCATGAGACCAAGACCACACCTAACAATTGATCAACAGTACCTCACCATTGTGAGGCTTCAAACAGGATGTTCTCAGAGGGAAGTGGCCACTGAGCTTAGAGTGTCACAGAGTGTCATCAGCAGGTTGGGACAGAGATACAGAGAGACTGGAAGAGTCACAGAAAGGCATAGAAGTGGACGTCCTTTGGCCACATCCCAAGTTGATGACCGCTTCATTGTGAACAGTGCCCTGCGGAACCGGATGATGAACGCCACTCAACTCCAGGCACATTTAAGGGAGGTGAGAGGAACCCAAGTGTCACGTCAGACCATTCGAAACCGTTTACATCAGCGTGGTCTGCGTGCTAGAAGACCTGCAAGGGTACCTGACCACACCCCCAGGCACAGGCATCAAGCCAGGGAGCATTTACGCTGGACGAGGGACCAATGGGCTTCAGTGCTGTTCTCTGATGAAAGTTGATTCATGTTGAGCAGAAATGATGGCCGCCGACGATGTTGGAGACGTCAAGGAGAGCGCTATGCATCAGCCACTGTTGTGGTGGTGTTGCAGTCTGGGCAGGTGTGTCCACTCAATACAGAACTGACCTACATCTTGTGAATGGTACAGTGACAAGCCAATACTACCTGAATAACATCATTAATCCAGTCATTGTGCCCCTGCATGAACAACACAGGCCTAATTTCATCTTCATGGACGACAATGCTCCAGCTCATCGAGGTCGCATCATTAGGGAACGGCTGCTGGAGGCTGGGGTACCTCAAATGGAGTGGCCTGCACTTTCTCCAGACCTGAATCCCATAGAAAACCTCTGGGATCGGCCGAGTCGCCGTGTAGAGGCTCGTAACCCTGCACCCCAGAACCTCAATGACCTGAGGGCCGCCCTTCAAGAAGAGTGGAATGCCATGCCTCAGCAGACAATAAGTCGACTCGTGAACAGCATGAGACGTCGTTGTCAAGCTGTAATTGATGGTCAAGGGCATATGACAAATTATTGAGACATTGAGATTTTTTGTTGTGGTATACCCACCACTGTTGTTGGCTTTTGTTTCAATAAATTGATTGAGATGAGGAAATCACCATTGCAGCTTCTACTTAAATGCCCTACTTTCATGATATAATATCACTGTAGTGTGAACTTTTTACATTTTCCATAAATTTCACCCAAAAGCCAAATATCCTTAACTTTTTGTGAGTAGTGTCTGTCTAGAGCTGATGACCATGATATACTTTATTTTGCTTTTGAAATTCTTTCTGTTCTGTTTTAATGAACATGTGCTGAACACAAACACTTCTTCTGTAATTTAGATAACCATTGCATAATGATAATAATAAACTCGCCAAACCGTCAGTGAGCAAGTCAACTACCACGTCTGTTTCCGCTGATGTCTTTTGTTTACCTATAAATAACACTGAATGTTACACCTTTCTTCTTTATAAATTCTCCCTCTTCATCTCAGAAGAGTTTTGCTATGCAATCACCATCTCTGTGTGGCAAAAAGCTTCCCTGATATCAGTAGAAGGACCAGCAGCAGAAGTGCGACTCAGGCTTCTTCTCAGAGTGAACCTATAAATTCTAACAGCAGCTTTACAGAAATATAGAAAACACTGAATAAAAGTTCATATTTATCTCTAACATTTATCCCTAATGAGCAAGCCTGATGGTGACGATGGTGAGGAAAAACTCCCTGAGATGATCTGAGGAAGAAGAAACCTTGAGAGGAACAAGGCTGAGAAGGGAACCTCATCCTCATTTGGTCACACTGGGAACTCAGAACACTGGGAGATCAGGAGTGGGACGTATAGCTAGACACACAGAGAGAGAGAGAGAGAGAGAGAGAGAGAGAGAAGAAAAGAAAGGGAAACACAGTACAGTTTGGTGTTTGCGCATGCTGCAGGTGGTGCTAGTGAGGTTTTATGGGATGTTGTCACTGTAACAGATCCAAGCGTTTAGTGTACACTTATAAACATGGCATTTTGAAGAAAAAACCACACAGTGTTTGAGTTTTGTCAGTTGTTTGGTTTCAGCAAAAGTTTATTCCTCACTTTAGGACCTGGAGCGTTTTTACGAGCTTCCTGCAGGACCGTTCAGGCCAAGTGCCTTTGATGGAACTTCTCTGGAGGTTTGAGACTGTTTGCTTGCAATCGCCCCTGCAAACTGTATAAAGGTTGAAGAACATGTCTTAACCACGATGCAGGATCTGTTTCACAGAGGCACGTCTGTTTCTAATTACGTTTCCCACAGATCTTGGGGCGAAGGAAAAATTCCATTTCATCCACGAACATCTGTTTCTAATAAACACCACCATGTGTACAGTCGAAACATTCAACTCTGACAGTAATCAGACGCGGTAACTAGCCACATCTTATTAAGTGTGCTGACTGTTCTCTGTCTCATGGGGAGCTTGGGGGTAAAGTCAATTCACTAGAATTCCACTGGGGGTCATTGGAATTGATTGTTTTCTCCATTGCATAATAGTAAAAAAACAAAATCAAACACACTGGAACTGGAACAAACCCTGGTGTTTGAGTCATCTCTGGACTCTTCATTTTGACTTTTGTACTGAAGATAAACACCTGATAAACTTGATCAACACCACAGATGTGTTGTGTAAATAAACACAAAAAAAATGCACAAATCTCCTTTAGATACCTGGACGTTCAGCAACTTCTCTCCTGCAGCCCTGAACACATGCTCACTCCAATAAATAATTTTGAATGTTTTACTCTTACATTACTAATATAGTACTGTTACAGAAGTCAAGAAGATTGATAGAAATAAATATATAACACAAACAGACAAAAGCATGGTTGTTGGTGGTGGTGTTGGTGAAGTGGATGGATTTGGTGGTGTTGGTGGAGGTGTTGATAGTGGTAATAGTGGTAATGATGGTGTTGGGGTGTTGATGATGGTGTTAGTGGTGTTGGGGGTCATGCTCTTGTTTTTAGTGGTAGTGGTGTTGGTAGTGGTGGTGTTGGGGGTGGTAGTGTTGGTGTTGATGGTGTTGTTATTCATAGTGTTGATGATGGTGGTGATGATGGCTGTGTTAATGGTTTTGTTATTGATAGTGTTGTTGGTGATGTTATTGTTAGTGATGGTGATAGTAGTGTTGGTAGAGGTGATGGTGTTGGTGTTGTTGATGTTAGTAATGTTAATGTTTGTGTTGCTGATGGCAGTGGGTGTGTAGGGTTGTGGTGTTATTGGTGTTGTTGTTGGTGGTGATGATGGTGTTTTTGTTGTTGGTGGTGGAGGTGTTGGTGTTGTACTCTTACTGGTGTTGTTAGTGTTGATATTGATTGTGTTGTTGAAGTTGGTGGTGGTGTTGTGGTGCTATTGGTGTTGTTGCTGGTGGTATTTATGGTGTTGTTGGTAGTGTTGGTAGTATTGTTTTTGTTGTTGGTGGTGTTACTGATGGTGTTGATAGTGATAGATAGATAGATAGATAGATAGATAGATAGATAGATAGATAGATAGATAGATAGATAGATAGATAGATACAACTTTATTGTCATTGCAAGGTACAGGTACATAGCAATTAAATGCTGTTTAGCATCTACCAGAAGTGCAAATAGTAGAAATTGTGCAAATGAACAAGTGCAGATAAATATGTAAATATGTACATTGATAAATAAGGCTGTGTCAGAGTGTGTATAGAGAAGTATGTGCAAGTTGTATTTACAGCAGATAAAGTGACAGGTGTAATTATAATTGTGCTAAAAATGTGTGCATTATGTACAATGTATGTACAACAGTAACAGATAATATACAGTGAATATACAGATAGTATATAGTATGTATAAATATAGTATATATAATGTATATAAATAGATAGACAGCTGAAAAAATGATATTGATGTTGGTGATGGTGGTATTTATGATGTTGGTGGTGGTCTTCATTGTGTTGTTTGTAGTGGTGGTGGTATTGATGGTGTTGTTGATAGTGATGATATTGATGTTGGTGGTATTCATGGTGTTGTTGGTGGTTTTGTTGATGATATTAATGTTGGTGGTATTGATGGTGTTATTGGTATTGGTGGTGTTGGTAGTTGTGGTATTGTGGGTTGTGTGGTGTTATTGGTGTTGGTGGTATTGATGGTGGTGGTGGTGGTATTGTTAGTGTTGTTGGTGGTGGTATAGATGATGTTATTGGTATTGATGGTGGTGTTGTGGGTTGTGTGGTGTTATTGGTGTTGTTAGTATTAATGGTGTTCTTGGTAGTGGTGTTAATATTGTTTGTATTGTTGATAGTGGTGGTGTTGTGGTGTTACTGGTGTTGGTGGTATTGTGGTGTTATTGGTGTTGTTGATAGTGTTGTTCATGTTGATAGCGGGGGTGTTAATGATGATGTTGATAGCGTTGGTGTTGTGGTGTTATTGGTGTGGTTGCTGGATGTATTAAACATGTTGTTAATAGTAATGTTGATAGTGGTGGTGTTGCTGACACTGTTGGTGTTGTGGTGTTATTGGTGTTGTTGTTGATAGTGGTATTGATGATGTTGATAGTGTTGATGTTTTGGTGTTATTGGTGTTGTTGGTTGGTTAATAGTATTGTAGATCATAGTGGTGTTGGTGTTGTTGATAGTGGTGGTGTTGGAGTTATTGAAAATCAGTGCAGTTAGAATTGACTAAATAAACAGATTTAAGTGATTAGTTTTCTTCTGTACAGAGTACTCTAGAAAACGAATCCAGTGCTGTCCTCAGTGCAGGATTTACTGTGGGACATGTAATACGTTTAATACTCCTAATTCAGCAGTCTTTCCGGATTCTTTGCTGTTATTTGGTTGGTTTGGTTTCTTGGCTAAATTTCTCTGGATTTTAACTGAAATGAATCAAAACCAGAAATTCCCAGTACAGGGCCATGTGTCATTAAAATACAGAGCTTACTCATGAACAGACTGTTTTCACTTTAACTCAGGCTCCTAATGTGAAATCCCCAGAGAGAAATAACCACGTTATCATTAAAATCCACCCCAGGGTGATGTGCTGTGTGAGAATGACTACAACCAAAATCAACAAAGACTCTATCAAATCAGAAGAATCATGTTTTGGTAACTTTAGCTTGTTGTTACAGCCAAGTTAGACTGACATCGATTTCAGCAGCTAAAAGAAACTGTCTAGGCAGTGAGCCAAATTCCTGATTCTGATTCCTGATCTTATGATTTTATGATGTTTTCAGGCAAAATGTTTAAAAATTTGCTCTAACAGCATTAGAGCATGACAATTTCAGACTTAAGTTAAGCGAGTTAAGCATGTTGACCAGTCAATCATATTTATGCAAGAAGTGCGACCCCTGGTGGCTGGTTGATGTCAAGCTTTATTTACAAACACAGAGTATTGAAGTTTGGGTGTCTGTAATTGTTTGCTGAAAGATGGCTATGTTTGGGGACCATGTTTTTCCAGTAAACTGGCCATTGTTTTAACAGCAGTAATGGACATTTAAAATAAAATTTGCTTAAAAGTGTGTAAATCAGTTTCTCTATATACAGGTTTGAGAACAAACTGCTAGCAGTGCTTTTGGGTTTAGAAAAGACATTCATTTAATGTCTTCTAAAATCTATTTAAAAGTTATTTTTCAGTAAAAAAAATTAACACTGAAAAAGAGTAAATATACAAAAAAAAATTTTTTGTAAAAATATTATATTTGCAAAAAATCTTTACTATTTTACAGTTTCAAAATGTTTACAAAATTACAAAATGTTAGCTTCTAATAGTTCAGTTTTATTACTAAAAAAAGTTTAAAAAAATTAAAAATAAAAATACTAAAAAATAAAAATATATCTCAGAAAAACATATTGACTTTTATTATTACAAAAATCAAAAATACCTTATCTTGTTTGAATCCTGGGTTGAAACATTATTTCCTCTGTCATTATTTCCTCTGTCTTTGGTTTGTATTCCTCTGAATTTTGTAGAACCAGTTGGATTTGCAGCGGCATGCTTCCTGTTTACGCTGGTCATTGTTCTTATGGGGAGTAAAACATAAACGTTCATTTCCAATCTGAGCCGCAGACATAGATTCGATGCCGTCAGTTGAGATGCTAATTTAGCTTAGGTGAAAAACTGGATATCGCTGGTAGTGTGTGAGATGTGTATCTGTTGAAACAAACCTTTAGTGATTAAACAGCAGTGGACACAGACTTGAGCCTTGAGGAACACTAACACCATACCACAAAAATTGAAACATATCACAGTACAGTTTCACAAAGCACTTGTGTAAGGTACAAACTGGTGTGTGTGTGTGTGTGTGTGTGTGCGTTTGTTCAATGAACAAATCAAAAACAAGTGTTAACATGAAACCTCTTTAGTGTTCCACCTTAACTACAGCAAGGACACCAGGGTCAGTACATTTTCTGAGTGGGAAAATCGAGATGAGGGATTACTAATATGAGATGAGAGGAAGTGGGCAGGGCTTCAAATGGCAATCATCAATTATGTCAATCATTCCAGATTCATGTCTTCATTGGCTGGTTGTTTTTATTGAGAGATTTCAGTGTTGAGTGTGATAACTGCTAGCATTGAACTGTTCTTCAGGAATCTGATGATCTTTTCCAGAAACCCGCCCACTCCACTTTAACTGCTTGTGATGGATATATTGAATCTCGTATAGTATTTGTCGTTTTGTTGAATCACTTCTTCTGCGTTTCGTATTTAGGATACAGTAATGAAGTTCTTTGTGTGTATGTGTGTAACGTGTGTCCACGAGGTCAGGAGAGCCTTCCTGCAGTCCCACACGTAGCCCACTGTACTCTCTGGTAATGACCGTATGCCCTCATGACGTCTCTGTCGACGACTGTGTCCTCTATCTGTCGGCTCATCACTCCTTCCCGTTATCTCTTACATCACTGCATCCCGTGGTGAGCTGAATGGGCTGGAAGAGCCACGGACCTCCAGCCAGAACTCCCTCCTGCTTCATTAAAGGTAATTAGAGCATATCCGCAATGTAAATAATCACGTTGCAGCAGCGGCAGCTCCGTCTCCGCCTCTCTTTGTTAAAGCTTCACTCAGTACAGCTCTGTGGTCGATATTTATTTATTTCACACAGCAGAGTGACTCTGAAAGTTTGTTTCTCTGCACCGGTGAAGAAAAATCTGTTTCTCAAAGCCGTCAGATTCCATTAATTAACAGTTATTATGGATTTTTAGTGACCTGCTGTTGGTGTGGAGCTTTAAATCTGCTGTTGTTCATTCTTTTAAACATGATTTTAGTGAAACTCAGTTGGTGGAAGGATACAGAACATATGGAAAATAAGTGCAAAGTAACTGGAACGACTTTTGTTGGAAAGTTGAATAAAACTCCATATAAAGTGGCAGGTTTCTCACCTATCATGTGGAAGGCCCGAGTTTGATTCTCAGCCAGTGCCCACACCCCAGCCACTGGATGCAGGGTTGGTCCCAATCCCGGATAAAATGGAAGGGTTGTGTACAGGTATGGAGCAGCTGAAAGATCAACAACATAAAGTCTTCAATAAAGACTGTATGGTTTCTCATTCTTATATTTTCAATCTAACCATATGGGTTTTTTTTAAATTAAGCATATCAATTTTTTAAATAGCCTTTAGACTCCTGTTGTGAGTCAGGTTTGAGTACTGTTGGCTAAAATGGCAAAAAGGTTTGGTTTCATCAGGACACGCCTGACATGGAGCTTGTACTTCGCTGATACTAAAGTAGTTTATAAAGGTGAGCTGTGAGTGTGTGACATCATCAGGTGCATCATCAGGGGCATTGTGGGAAGTGGAGTCTGTGGTGTAGCCAGGAATTAAATTCAGAAGGAGGTGAGTAATTAAAATACTAAATAAGATCTGAGGTCATTTGTACTATTAAATTGATAAATGAGACAAGTTCGTCAAACAGAAGTAAGAGCAATGAGGCCAAAAAGTGAGACAAACCATATCACTTTATTTAAAAGCTTGGTGTAAAATACCTTTATGACGGTTTCAATGAGAATAATTAAACAAGACGCTAACCGTTTCTGAAAAATGGGCTGTTACCTTCATCAGAAATGTGAAAAATGCTTGATTCTCATTGGTTAATCCTGCTTCCCATCATATCACCTGGTAGCCATTGTAAAATCAATGAAAAATAAAATGATAAAAATTTGATACAGAGATGAATGAAATCAAACTCTGCTCCATGTAAGACTAAAACACCAGGAAACAATAGAACACTACATTAATGGAATAATGGAAGACAGAGAAACAGAGGGGACAGCACGGTGGTTTAGTGGTTAGCACTGTTGCCTCACAGCAAGAAGGTCAGGTATAGGAAATGGAGGGAAAGTAAAATGAGTCCAGGTGAAATGATCAATTAATTAAATCATGTGCTGTCCATCCAGTGATGTTTGTTTACTCAAATGGATATATATAAATATATAAACAATTAAAAAATACACACATTTAATTTATAGTCTGTTTTATAGAGCAGCTTTGATGGAGTTTATCCCAAAGAGTTAATTAACAAACTAACACAGTCAAGGTGGTTGTTATTCACAATGGTTGAATTCACAAGCCCCACGTTGTAGCTACAGTAAGGTTAAGTCTTCATTAGTTAATGATTAGTACACAACTTAACTCATCATTAGCTCACATTTCAGTAATTCAGCTGTCAGTGCAGGATTACTCATGTAAAATGCTAGCAAAGAATCTTCAAGAACATTTCTGGTCAGAGCTGGGCAGCTCCTCCGGGAGATCAGATCTGAGGGTGGACGTGGTGTTGGAATGGACGATGGACTGATAAACAGTCATGAAGACACAACGAGCTTCGTTAGAGTCTCACGTTGTATAGCAGGACAGAACACCTTGATTTCAGCATGTTCCTTGAAGCCCCCCCATCCCCCCCCTTTTGGGAATCAGGGACTATGTTATTAGTCAGTTATTTCTGAAATATATCATCTGATAGAGTTATTCCACTAGCATAAACATCTGTTTATACAATGACTAGCATCGCATTTGGTAACAAGAGCAAGCGTGATTCGATAACATATCCCAACGAGTGCATTAAAGTTTGTTGTTATCATATCCACTTGCTCCCAGCTTCCCATTTCAACAGAGCAGAAGGGGGTTTGGTCCAGACTTGAAACATTGTCCAGATGTGCTTTTTTTAAAAGAAGATTTGTAAATAGCTCATTAATGAGAAAAGCTCAGAGAGGCTTCAGGAGGAGTTTGAGGATTCACTCAGGGTGCATGAACCCCAAAATGCTTTACTTAGCTTTTCACATGATTTAGCTAAACATCCCCAATTTAGAGTCTGAGTATAGAACGGAATAAAAATGGATAAATCATTATAGACGTTAATACTGCATTATTACATTCTGTTATAATGTTGCTTATAACAGCTCACAAACCCACAATATTATATTGATAGATGTATGTTCTTCTGCTTATAATGAACTTGTAATTATGAATAAACCTCTTCATGTGGTGCTGTTATTGGAAAATAATCAACAACCGAGTGATGACTGTCACAAAGTGCTGACACTGGAGACTCCTTCCATAAAAGAAACATCAACATCACCCTGCAAAACAACTTCACACATCTATTTAGTCCTATATATATATATATATATGTATATATATATATATATATATATATATATATATATATATATATATATATATATATATATATATATATATATATATATACAGTATATATAGTTACTATAGAAATAAGAAAGCTGAACCTTCTGACCAATCACGATCCAGAAAAGGTAGCGCAGAGTCTATTATCTTACACACTATTTAGTCTCCTAGTAGGAAGACCTTGTTGGTTTGTCGTGTCATGTCGTGTCATCGTGTGTATATAATTAAACTCTTTTTAACATAAATTCATTTCTTAATTCATTCATTTTGATAAATTCATTTCTCGCCTCATTGCTGTTTACCATAAATATGGACTGTACCAGTTGGATTTCACAAGACAGATTCCAGTAAATCTGGTGGTTTAAATGTGGTTTTACAAATGTGGTTTTATGTCAGCGCAAACTGTGGGATAAATTCATCACCAGTTACTTGCAGTTTCCAGTAACGTACAAGCGATCAAAGCTGTTCTTTTACAGTTCCTCTGAAAATCCGCTTAGTCATGTTTCACAGCCTGGCATTAGCTCACAGTCTGCCCTGCATTTTTATTTCTCAGAAGAAATTTGGACAAACCTAAGATTTGGTTAGTGGATGTTTAATAAGCATTTTGGAAGGAATGTTAAGAGATTTTTTTAAATTAGCTATTTACTTTAACAAGCTAATTTCCAAGACATAACTAGCAAATTTATAAAACATTAATTTAACCACTTTTTACCTCATTTATGTTGTACCTCATTTATTTTTTAACCTCATTTATGTTTTACCTCATTTATTTATTTATTTTTTACCTCATTTATGTTTATACATCTAATTTTATTTTTTTCTTCACTTATGTTTTTATCTAATTTATTTATTTATTTATTTTTTACCTTATTTATGTTTTTGTCATATTTGTTTTTACCTTATTTATGTTTTTACATCTCTTATTTTATTTTATTCTTTACTTCATTTATGTTTTTACTTTATTTACGTTTTTAGAAATTTGTGTTTTTTCCTCATTTTTACCCTTATTTATATTTTTACCTCATTTATGTTTTTAGTTAATTTGCCGTAACTTGCAAAAAGTTAACATAACATTAGATTTTATGGCAAATTTAAAAGAAAATTTTTGATTTTTTATGTACTAGTAAACTATTCAAAAATTCCACCAAAAGACATCGCACTGATGTAGAAAAATATTTTAAAAATCTTGTCGTTTTTGTGATTTGTATTAAATATTTTGAAGGTTACATTTTAAATGCAAAAAGTGTGATTTTTTATCTTTGAAACCTACTCAATCAAGTATAAATAACATTACATAGGATCCAAAATAATGCTACAATAAAGAAATGCGTATTTGCGTATTGTGGATAGTTTTATAGCCCATTGACACCTTTAAAAACTTTAAAATCTATTAAAATAAAAGACCACAGTGTTCCACAGAACCTGTATGGTTAACATTGCTAATCCAAACCTATATATTCAGAAAAAAAGCATCTACAGGACGTCACATGGTCATCTTCCATAGCTTCCTCATGGCTTTGGATTAGTTTGATAAGTGTAAACAATGGCCTTGGACCAGATAGCTGTTTCTCTCAATAGGAAGTTAAAAGTTATGAATTACTCCCCTTCCAATCTGAGTTTAAATAAAGAGCTCTGGATATGTCACGTCTAAAAATAGCCAGTGTTTTGGAGTGGTCGGTGTGAGAGTCAGAGTTTAGGGTGATCTGTACAGAATCTGCACAAGTGACAGCTTTAAAATGAATGAAGACATGCTAATATGTTTTTACAGAATTAGCAGAGCAATCTGACGAAGCACAAGAGTTTATTCAGAACAAACTCCAATCTTTTGTACATATACAATGTTTTTTATTTACATATGTTGCTATACATACTTACATAAATGACACAATAAAAATTAATAAATTAATTTTCAATAAATAGGCTTTTTTTTACATAAAGCAGCAGTATGGAAGACCATATTTCATGAGCTTAGTGATGGATAAGTTAGTAGAAATTTTGGCGTTATTTATGGTCAGCTGTATTTGTAGCTCAGTGGAAGTAGATGGAAACAGTCCGTTTTTATCACAGTGGTGTTAAAGAGACGCAAAATTGAGTAAAATCTTTAAAAGAATAGACAAAGCAACAATTATGTTCACATTAATTCAACAACTTGGTTAGCAGTGAGTGGAACTGGTATTGCTGGTTAGCATAAGATGTTAAAATAGATGTTAGCTATATGTGTGCCAAAGTTTTCTTCCATATAGCGTATCAAGGGTTTTCCTCAATACTTTGTCTTCACTTATGGATCTAGATTAAACCTGGATTGAACAAATAAAACAACTGAACAAATAAAGATTGATGCATTATACAGCTAAATAGCTAATATACCACACTCATTGAAAAAAAATGTCCCCAAACTGAAAATGTTACAATTGCGTGAAAGTTAATGTGAACCAGGTAGCTGTGTTCAAAAGATCATGCTAATCATTTCCCATTGGTATATTAGCTCCCTGATTTGTGAAGAAATTTGACGGGGCAGTATGCAGTTAGAGAAAGGTACCAAACTGTACCATGGCTTGTCACTGTGGTGGGAACCTCAAGGCTACATCCTACATTTACGTTTAAATCTCATTTATGGTACATGGTCATTAAGGTATAATACATAGATCCCTTAAATAAGTGGAAGGTATACTACATTTAATAGCCAAAATATGTTTGAAGCTATTCACTTCCCCAGGGGATAGGTTCATAGGAACAGTACAACGGACAAACCCTTGAAGTTCACCACCTACCTCATGAGCAATTGCACAGTTTAGTACTTCTTTTTCTATAAGAAGCAGAATGGAATGTGAACCAGTGTCCATAGACAATAATTCCTTCCTGTCTGACCAGATTCGAGGGAGTAACATTTAAGCCTGGTGGAATCTTGACAGACCTAGTTGCTTGAAATGGTCACTTGCATGTTTCTCAGCCACAACACCTTCTTATCATGGACTGCTCAATGCCCGGGAGCTTAGCTCTCACGGCATGCAAGGCAACAGAATGTAGATAACCCCATAACCTCTACCCCTCCACCTCACAGCCACAGAACCCTTATGATGCAGTCCGCCGTTCCTCAGACTTTGGAGAAAACGTTCGACTTCCCCGTCTGTTCTTCTGCTCCTTTCTTGGGCCTGGTTGTACAGTTACGGATCCAAAGTTGCTTTGCAAATGACACAGTGTTGAGGTAAAGTATAGGATGCAAACAATTAAAAGAAGCAAAACATAAATAGAATTTTAAAATACATCAATGTGACTAACCATGTGCGCATTAAACAGAGGATCGTCCTTTGAAATTTAGGCATCCACATAACAATCGCTGTCTTATAACTGGACATGGTCCATCCATTTTGCATGTCCAAAATATCCAGAGGGTGTCCATGCAAAACAAAAACAGGAATACCGCTCAGTTTTTCTCATTGAACGGTAGACCATCTCACGCTAGATCACTCTGGTTAGTTTCACACATTTCCTTTCCTCAAAGACTTCCCAGATAACCATATTGCTTTGCCTTGGATGGCCATTATCAAATGCTTTCAGTTATGCAGGAAGCTGTGTATTGACACAGGGCAGAGAAGGATGTAGATACAATGCTACAGAAACTGGATTCTGGCGGTTTCCACAAGCCTCGACTGAATGACCTTACAGTTTTTTATCTTAGAGTTCATAGGCCATCCAAAACCTGTGTTCTATGTTTCTGAGACCTGTAAATTGAAAAAACTTTAAAAAATGAAAAAGCTGTAAAATGGATTTGCCTTTGAAGTGTATCTTCGGTATGAGTAGTTAAGGTCATCTATCACACCCAGAAAACATCAAAATACAATGCAACACCCTGACATCTTTCTGAATATGGCTGAAGTCATCTTGAGGATGTTTATTTGGTTGATTTAGTGGTTTGTTGTATTGTTTTCCCATCTTTTTCTTGAAATTAACCTCAAGCACACTCTCACCGATGGCAATCTCCATACAGAAGCACTAAATCTAGTCTTCTTTTTAGATTTCTTCCTTTTCTGCTGTCCCTTTTGAAAAAGTTAAATAAGATAGCATCACCAGATCTTAAAGGTCTTAAAGGTTCTTATGTTAAGGACAGCCCCTTTTACTGTGGGACTTCTTATGTCTTGATTTTATCATGTTGACCTGGAACTACAGTCTCTTTCTCCAAGACTTAGAAATGTCTCCACTTTTCAGTGTCCTTTACCAAAACCAAATACTTTGAGGACTATCTGCAACCACACTCTGCCACTACCATGCCTTCAAACTTGTACTGGTAGGTGACCACACCTGCATCATCCAGATAGAGAAGTGAGATAGGGTCAAGCTTTGTGGGGACACAGCAAGCTCTGGAAACAGTCTTTGGATTTTTAAGATTGATCAGAGTCTGCACAATGGCATGCTTGGTTGGAGTGACATGTTTGGTTAAGGGGTAAGTACAGACTCCTGTGCATTCATATGCCTCATAACCCTGAGGTTCTAAGATCCAAGAGTCCCAACCAATGTCCTTAAAATCAACGTATAGGGAACTCTTCTTGCACTGGTTGCCCTTTGCATTTCTTCGAATCCTGGAGCCTGTGTCATAAATGAGGTTGGAGCGCATCTGCAGGAGAGCTTCTTCATCCGGTTCCCCTTCTTTGCTATGTCTTTCTTGTCCCATACTTCCTAGCTCCCCCCAGAGATCCATGAGTTCCATCTCTAGGTTGTCATTCAGACCTATGCCAGGCATTTCATGCTTGATCATTTCATTCAACTCCTGTTTTTCTCCTCTGTGATCTGTGCTTTGGTCATTGGAGAAAACAATTATCAGAGGTTTGTGCCTCTCTTCTGTACTGGTATCAATTTCCATGTCACCACCTGTGGCAGGACCTTCAAACTCTGACCCATTCTGTGAGTTTATACTTGCAATGTGAACCTCCAGTCTGTGGGTGTTGCCAGAGTTGGACCTGCGCCAGTGTTGCATGGCAACAGTCATGTCGAAAGTCTCCCAACCATTGTCTGTGCCGTAAACCTGCCGTGATGCCAACTCCACTAGCTGAACCTGTTCCTCTTCTCCGTCTTCGGACCAACTGTCATTCCGCTGAACCACCTCATAAACAGTCACTGTACGGTCGACACCAGCATAAAGGTGTCTGTCGATCTGGACGAGGGTGTAGAGACGGAGCTCCGCAGCCATAACCCACTCATGATTTGGGATGGAAATGTTAAAAAGCAGGGGATGTCGCCTCACACCATTGGGACCCATGTCGCTTGGGGTGGAGTCTAAGGAAGGCAGTAATAGCAGATTTTATGTATGAGCCATAGTTCATATGTAATCAACCGCTGCACAAAAAAACCCTGAACACCATGAGAAATAATACTGTCTTTGGGTGCGGTCAGCTGAATTACATTCCTGTTTGAGTAGACAGTGGTCACAGAATTAAGAATTCCATTCATATTGTGGCAAAAAATAATTTTCTTTCAGTACACATATGAGAAATATCATCAAAAATCAGTATTATTTCTGTGACAGGAACAAAGGGCTAGAGGTGTGACCAAACCAAATAAAACATCCTTACCTTCATTCTTGAAACTGCGTACAATGTTTGCAGATGGCATGGATGTTCTGTCATTAGCAAACCGGTTGTACAATTCCAGCATGTATTCCGGAGGTTGTACTCGGGGTGCCCCAGGCTGCACGAGGGGTCCATGTCCTGACAGGTTGAAGGTCCGGAGGAACTGTCCCCGTAGGGTCTCAAGCAGATTTTGCATATCCACCTCACTGTCTTGCTCTAGAAGAGAAGGATCCACAACCCCTCCACGGCCATCATCGAGCCCAGGGGCAGTTCGGTGCCTCTCTGGGGAACTGATAGGACTGGCATCCCCTGAGAAAATCCCTGAAAGGAGCAGAAGGAAAGAGAGGCAGTGCATGGAAGTGGTTGAGCAACCTTTGACACCGGCCATAGTTAGGAGTAGAAGAACATGAATCAGTTGGAATCGCTCTCCGATATGCAGAAAGTTTCATACAAAAAGGGAATAGACTTCCTTGGTAGATCCTGGAAAGAAAAAGCACTAATTCCAAGCCTTTTTTAAGTGGTTCCTGGTATTAGCAAGATGAGTTGAGCTCTGGTGTTGATCTGGAAGATCAGTAACTCTGTCCTGTTCTGAGTGTAGATGTTCAGTGCTTGCAGATTTGTAGTGCACCTATTCCAGATCTCAGGTATTTATTGCTCCTTACGCCCTTCGATGTGACTCTGATGTCTGCAGACTTTGGTTTGAAGGACTGCTTCATTGAGTTTCACTGTGGCATCTCTTTTCTTCCTGTGTTTTCCTCTCTCTCACTCTCTCTCACTCCCTATCTCTTGCTTTCTCTTGGTTCCTTATCTCTAAGCTGGGAAGCTCTGCATTTTCAGTGCCGATGGTCCCACTGTGTGTGTGTGTGTGTGCTGTTATCTACTTTCTTTCCTTAATGAGGACTTTGTAAACATCGTTCTGATACCAGCAAAAACTGGGGTTTTTTGTTTGGGTGGGTGAGCCAGGGAAGCGACTTGGGCCTACTGTTTATTTATTTTTCCCAGTGGTGTGGTTCCAGTGATGAACCACCATTTCATTGACCATTTCTTTTAGACAAAGTTGTTAAAGCCTGCTGTTATTTTCTTTGACTTGAAAAGGATTGAGATGTGTCCGCAAATCATTGAAACAGGGTAATTTAAATGAAATGAGGTGTGAGGAACATCTACTTTGATATCATTGTAAGGGTGATGAGTGTGTGTACAATTCAGCTGACCATGAAGAGAATAAGGAACACTCATACTTGCAGCACAAAAAGATTAGTACTTTGACAACATTGACTGACCCGGACTCAGTGGAACACCATACGTTGTTGAACATGAGCATGACATTTTGCTAAAACATTTATTGAATATGGATTCACTGTAGGGTCATCAAGGCCAAGGGGTTGTAGAAAATTCACAAGGTCCATTTGAAGTCGTTTATCCCCAAACTCCTGGGTTAAGTATTTCCTCTTCCTGTTTGGTTGTCTTAATGTTTTTTCTTAAACCTTGGAACAAATCAGCAACTTTTCACAATATCACATACAATTTACTGAGCCTTGTTGTCTTTATGTCTTTAGAGTCCTATCAGTTGCTTGGTTGTTCATGTGATGGCTCCCAAAGTATCACAGTCCCACAGCAATGAGTGTTGTTCTGCGCTTACACGTCAAAGCAAACAGCACTTTCGGAAGTGCTGGGAAACCCTTATCACAACCGTCCAGGGACTGACAAGACCTTGTAGTCAAAAGAAAACTCTGGCAATGATTTGTGAAAAGCAGCCCCCGTCTGGCCAGGATGCTTCACATAGTTTGAATGCTCCAAGGCACAGAAGAGTGCCACACCACCTTCTGCTGATTTGGGGGCAGCTTTAGGATCATCTAGTCCAAGTTTAAGTATGTAGATACCTATTAGCAAGACAGACACAGATCAGTGTCTAATGTGGGGACCGGCACTTAATGAAGCAAAGGTCTACCCCAGGGATCAGATATGCCGAGGCTGCCTTACGTGTGAATGATTAGAAATGACGCACAAGGTCAGGAGTCACAACGATAGACCCTCTAGAGGGTGTTCAAGAGAAGTTTGACCTACTGACCAATTGTTTCAACATTCTTCTTGCCTTCCCTTGTTTTTTTCCCCCTAACATTCCTGTTTTCCTTTGTCTGGTGATGCAGAATAGCACAGATCGCAGCTGTCATGTTAACCCTGACTTAAT
The DNA here is from genome assembly GCF_019097595.1 of Hemibagrus wyckioides. Lineage (NCBI taxonomy): Eukaryota > Metazoa > Chordata > Actinopteri > Siluriformes > Bagridae > Hemibagrus > Hemibagrus wyckioides. The sequence continues at coordinate 1,939,916 of NC_080731.1, forward strand.
AGAATCTTCCAGAAAGATCATGTGCAAGCCTCAAACCTTCCAGAACAATCTGGACATTGTGTCATGGACAAGCCTTATGTGCGCAGAGCAGTGGATGTTTTCTTATTGATCTCAAGAGGGACATCCTCCACACCTCTGGGTCTGGATCTTTTGTTTTTCGATCATCATGACATTTCTCAGGCATCCCGCTAACATCCTTGCTTACGTAATATGTTCCCCGTGTTTTGCATTGTTTGTTACAAGTCCCGCGATAACCTTTTATACTCACACCCTCGTTCACACGCAATCTCGAATCTCCAGGCAGCCTTCATATTTCTTACCATGAGATTCAATTCAATTCTATTAATTTATATAGCTCTTTTAACAATGGACATTGTCTCAAAGCAGCTTTAGAGAAGTATGGAAACAGGGAAGGAAAAAAATTATGCAGTTGAAATTAAAGTTACTATTTTATCCCTAATGAGAAGCCTGATGGCTCCCTGAGATGATCTGAAGAAGAATCCTTCAGAGGAACCAGGCTCAGAATGGAACTTCATGCTCATTTGGGTGACACTGGACAGTAAATGTAAATACATAATGTCCTTTCTACAACAGCAACCAAGGGCTTCTGAGGAACTATTAGGTCAGTGTCGTTTCAGAGTTAGATGAGATGTGACATTTGTACAGAAAATACGACAGGGTTACGTTTCAGCCATTTACCCTTTAACGCCTTTACCCCACCAGAACAGCTTTTCACCCAAAATTCATTCTTTACTTTATGTACTTCATGTAAAGTGGTAGCTTAGTGGTTAGGGTGTTGGATTACTGATTAGAAGGTTGTGAGTTTGAATCCCAGGTCCGCCCAGCTGCCACTGCTGGACCCCTTAACCATCAATCGCTTAGTTGTATTAAATGAGACAAAAATGTGAGTTGCTCTGGATTAAGGGTGGTTGCCAAATGCTAGAAATGTAAAACACATGAACTTCATGCTCATGTACAGACTGTTACATATATAGAGAAAGAACTTTGAGGTGACTCCAAGCGAAACATCTGTAAAGTTGTAGCGTAGTATTGGGTTATCGAGAATCAGCGATTAATGACAAGGTGACATCATTCACATAGTGAACTGAATTTATTAGGAATTTATTAGGAGGTACAAGAACTGGTTCTTCTTCTGGTTGCGGCACATCCAAAAACAATTATAATTCCCTATTCAATTCTGTCCAGGAACAACAGACACTTTAGAGCACTTATATTGGCTTAAAAAGCAAAAAAACTCTAAAACATAGCAAAACAGTCCATTTATATTATCCAGTAATCTCGGAACAACAGGAATTGTTATTGTCTAACGTTTTGTGTCGTTGTCTGGTGGTGAACGGAAATATCTACAAAACAAACTGTGGAGAAAATGATCTATAAACCAGTTTGAAACATATTTGTGAACACTGTTTCCTAAGCACGTATCGGTACCAGCCGATAAATAATCCACTGATAGGTGAGATAAAATGTTTACCTCGCTGTGAAGCATAAAATATTTATGAATACCTAATGAAAAAATACTAGAATTCCATATATTATTGTCCATAATCTAAGTTTAAATATAAGGCATTGTAAAAAATATGGAAATAAATAGCCAGATGCTTATTAAAACCCAAAAGACATTCCACACTGAATTGGTTGACCGCATCCGACCGAAAGTGGCCCAGTGGTCGGTTGTCCGAGTGCATGTTCACATCGGTCTGGCTTTCCCCATGAACGCCTCTACCTGTCGTTCCAGCTGCTGGTTGCGTCTCAGAGTTTCGTCCCTGCTGTGCTCGGCCTTACGTAACGAATTCTCCAGAAGCTCTTTACTGCGACGCTCATTCTCCAGCTCCGCCTGGAGCTTGGCCACGGTCGCAAGTAGCTCCTTGTTCTTCTGCTGGAGACTAAAAAATAAAGCACATGACATGTTGTGTTAGAGTTAGCGTATGCAGCAGGTTCATATTTATTGTATGGAATATTGTATTTTCAGGGTTTCTCTTGTACAATTCTGAAGATCCAGGACAATAAAACAACACTCAGGTAATAATCAGAAGCAACAGTCTGCTTGCTGACCACTTTTTTCAGACCGAAGTGACTATTGGACATGAAGGTTCAAATCTTTGTTGTTAAATATTAAAAATCGTACAGTACGAGCACCTACATGGTGATGTACTGTTACCTGGTGATCACCTCATGATCACATGACCAGATTAAACTGATCTGATTCTTAACATCTTTTAAGAAACAAGGGCTACATGGTTCCTAAAATGTTCCTGGGTTCCTGGGTCTTCACAAGGACCTTTAACTGAACCCATTAATGATGTCCTTAATCTTAAGAGTAGGGACTCGTTTATAGACAGGGTTTTAAGCTGCAGAATTAAAGCCTAGTAAGCAAATATCTATTTAGCTACGACTAAAGATGCTACTGTGTTGTTTTTTGTTTCATGGCATGTACAAAAATCAGGGCTATGAAGCTTGTGGAAACTGCAAGCTACAGACAAGGACTTTAAACTAGTCCAGGTTCCTCTGGTGTGTTTGTGCAATGAGAAAGGTTTTTGGTTCCTGTAAATGTTCCTGTGTTAACAGACCCATTATTAAATCCTGCACACCCCTCATACACAGTGTTCACCCTTCTGCCATCCGGAAAGAGGTACCGAAGCATTCGGACCCGCACAACCAGACTGTTAAACAGTTTCTTCCCTCAGGCAAACAGGTATCTCAACAGAGAACTGAGCTGAACTGAACACACACACATCCAAGATCTGATCTCAACAGGAGAACTGAACTGTGCTGGACACGTACTCACACACACATACATAACACACATGCACAAAAGCTGAGAACTGTGTTCCAAGAAGAACTGAACTGTGCTGGACACAGACACACACACAAACACTAAATTGTCCTGTTTGCACGCACGTCACTTTACATTTCACTTTACATTTTTTATATTAATCCTGTTTACGTGTCACTTTAATATTTTCACTCACTGTATACACTGTTCTTTGCACAAAAGTCGGTCTATATGTTGTTTGTCTGCACTGTCTTGTCTTGTCATCCTGTGCGCTTCTGTTGTATGTCTAGTTTATTTATTGCACCTTAAGTATAGTTTAATCTTTATCTCTATGTTTAGCTCAATGTTTGTCTGCGTCACTGTACTTTGTCTGTGTTATGTGTAGCACCTCTGGTCTAGGAGGAACGTTGTTTCACTTCACTGTGTGCTGCATCAGCTATATATGGTTGAAGTGACAGTAAAGTTTCTTTGACTTTGACTTTGCATGTCTCGTGTCAGGAATGAAGCTGAAGAATTCGGATCAAACCTGGTAATAAGTTGCTGTTGGTCAGTCCCGCTGTCGCCTTGTTTCTGCGTAACGCTCACTGGCTGCAGTTTCACAATCTCTATCTTGCTTAGAGGCTGTGAACTCTGCATGGAGTTGTCTTTTGGCTTGGCCTGAGGTTCCACTTTTGCCTGCTGAGGTTCTGTGGGTTTAACCGCACCGTTGCTGCTCCTCCTCCTATTTTCCTGCACGCTATCCTTTCCTTCATCACTATCGTTGCTGTTCTGTTTGTCCGGAAAGAACTTCACCTTCTGAAGGTCCAGGATCTTGAAGATGTCTTCCGAGAATGTCTTCTCCTCATGCTCTTCCAGGGTCTCCTGCAGATAGCTCCAGCGATCAAAGGATGCATCTCTCGTTGTTCTAATGCCAGGGGGACCACACAGGCTGGGTAGAGTCTGAGTACGCTTCCTCGGGCTCGCGCTCATTATGTCTGACTGAGGCGGCGATGTGGGGGACAAAGAGGAAGGAGTGACCTTCGATGCCGGCTTCTCGCCCTCAAACACCACATCCACTTCCTCTTCTTCTGGGGACTCGGATAAGGATGACATCTCGCACTGAGAAAGCAGAGGACATGATTAGTAAGAAAGGGGAAGTGAACGCAATACATTACAAATGAGAGGCAGAGTTACAGTCTCTATACCTAAGTCGATTATTTTCCTGTAACCACATGTCCCCAAGTGTTTTATTCCTCTTACACCATATGAGATAAGACTTGCATGACACATGGTACCACAGAAGAATTTACCAACATTTAGACTCATTAAATTACACCAATTTCTATGCTTTTAAGGTAATTACTTCCTGCAAAACATTACTTCCTGTTTTTCTTATTAATGTTATAGCAGCTATAAAGGTTAGAGGTTATTCTAAACTCTGACACTGGAAACTCCTTCCTTAAATCCTTAAATTAACATCTCCTTACAGAAACCGTCACCATAGCAACGAGGAAACAGATCTGTTTATTGTATCACTTCTGTGGAACTCATCACTCAGTGCATCACATCCAAACTAGTGCATCAGAGCCCCTGTTACTGAAAACTAATCAACACTTTCAGACCAATCAGAATCCGGGATTCAGCAGCCGTGGTGGTGGTGGGGTTTGGGGGGGGTCAATTCATCTAATTCAAATTCAAATTTTATTGGTCACATACGAAATCATACACAGTACGACCCTCTGGAGAGCTTGCCTGTCCTGTTTGGTGCTGTTCCCAAACCAGGCTGTGATACTTCCCCTCAGGATGCTCTCAATGGTGCAAAGTGAAAGAATAGAAAATATTAAATATAAAGAATTTTTGAAAGTAAAACAGTGGAGATTATTTGGGTTACTGACAGGAAGTGTCTTAAGCATGGTGGTTGTTTTTTTTCAGTGTTTGAGGTTTGGTGTGCATGTGCGTGCATGTAGCGTTTTTTTTCCTCAGTTGGCAGAAACTAAAGAAGATTGGGGTTTAAGCCCCAGCACTGCCAAGCTACCTCCATAGGGCCCTTGAGCAAGGCCCCCAACCCACCATGCTCCAGGGGCGCTGCATCATGGCTGATCCTGCGCTCTGACCCCAACCCCCAAGGATGGGATATGCGAAGAAAGAATTTCACTGTGCTGTAATGTACAGGGGTTGGACAATGAAAACGCCTGGTTTTAGACCAGAATAATTCATTAGTATGGTGTAGGGCCTCCTTTTGTGGCCAATACAGCATCAATTCGTCTTGGGAATGACAGATACAAGTCCTGCACAGTGGCCAGAGGGATTTTGAGCCATTCTTCTTGCAGAATAGTGGCCAGGTCACTACGTGATGCTGGTGGAGGAAAACGTTTCCTGACTCGCTCCTCCAAAACACCCCAAAGTGCCCCAATAATATTTAGATCTGGTGACTGTGCAGGCCATGGGAGATGTTCAACTTCACTTTCATGTTCATCAAACCACTCTGTCACCAGTCTTGCTGTGTGTATTGGTGCATTATCATCCTGATACAGGGCACCGCCTTCAGGATACAATGTTTGAACCATTGGGTGCACATGGTCCTCCAGAATGGTTTGGTAGTCCTTGTGGCAGTGACACGCCCATCTAGCACAAGTATTGGGCCTAGGGAATGCCATGATATTGCAGCCCAAACCATCACTGATCCACCCCCATGCTTCACTCTGGGCATGTAACAGTCTGGGTGGTACGCTTCTTTGGGGCTTCTCCACACCGTACCTGTCCCGGATGTGGGAAAGACAGTGAAGGTGGACTCATCAGAGCACAATACATGTTTCACATTGTCCACAGCCCAAGACTTTCGCTGCTGGCACCATTGAAACCGACGTTTGGCATTGGCACGAGTGACCAAAGGTTTGGCTATAGCAGCCCGGCCATGTACATTGACCCTGTGGAGCTCCCGATGGACAGTTTTGGTGGAAACAGGAGAGTTGAGGTGCACATTTAATTCTGCAGTGAGTTGGGCAGCTGTGGTTTTATGTTTTTTGGATACAATCGGGGTTAGCACCCGGACATCCCTTTCAGACAGCTTCCTCTTGCGTCCACAGTTGCTCCTGTTGGATGTGGTTCGTCCTTCTTGGTGGTATGCTGACATTACCCTGGATACCATGGCTCTTGATACATCACAAAGACTTGCTGTCTTAGTCACAGATGCACAAGCGAGACGTGCACCAACAATTTGTCCTCTTTTGAACTCTGATATCTCACCCATAATGTTGTGTGCATTGCAATATTTTAAGCAAAACTGTGCTATTACTCTGCTAATTAAACCTTCACACTCTGCTCTCACTGGTGGAATGTGCAATCAATGAAGACTGGCCACCAGGCTGGTCAAATTTAGCCATGAAACCTCCAACACTAAATTGGCCAGTGTTTCAGTTTCATTGTCCAACCCCTGTATATTTGACAAAATAAAGGCTTCATTAGAATTCGAGCTAGTGCTCTACCTCTGCAGACTCCCAACCCACAAAATTGCGTGGATTTGCTGCTTTCTTGCTCTTCAGCTTCCTGGCAGCAGGAACAGGAGATGGAGCAGCGTCTTTGGAGGCAGGGAAGAGCAGCTCGTGGTGTCTGATCATCACCGTCATCACCTTCTGGATCATCGGCGTCCCTGTGAGAGAACAGCATGAGCGTAGAGGCTTAAAGTAACATCTCAGATCTGATCCAATGCTGAATTATTCTGTCTAATCCTAATCCTGGACCTTTCCCCATCTTAGTCAACACCTGGTCTACTTAAAGAACATCAGGAACATCAGGAACATCTGCTTGCTGCTCATAGTGAAGCCTAGAAGGTTAAAGGTGATGTCCAGAAGATGGCGCTGTTAAGCCTAAACTTCTCTGCTGCTAGATTGATTGATTTATTTATTTATTTATTTATTGATAATTATTTCCATTTAAAATAACATCATTGTAGTTTCTCCAACAGCTTAGTAGATCTTAAAGCCGTAATTTTAATTGATTAAATTGATTATTTGTTTGTTTATTTTATTTTATTGATTTTTTTTCAGTGTGAAGTTTAAAATTTATTTATTTTTATTTATATTTCCTGGTTTCCTTCCTTCTGTCCTGGATGTAATATTATTTTATTCTTTGTTTAATTTTTAAATTCTAATTTATTTATTTTATTTTATTTTATTTTATTTTATTTTATTTTTTTGGACTTTTAAGTGGAATTCTGTCACTTTCCAAACACAGCTATGGGAAATAATTGATCAGTATTTTAAAAAAATATCCTGCTGATTTTTTCAGGTTATTTTATTCAGCTATCGTATTTCTCTTCCTCTTTAGGAAGTAGTGAAATGATAAGATTGATCTTTTATTATTAATATATTCTAAATACCTTATGAAAAATACACCAGAAATCTTCACAAGGCAGATTTGATGCTTTCATTGTATCGTGTACGAGAAATATGAACGATTTGATGGATGGAATTAGAGATGGATCGACATCGATCATTGCTCATACTGCAATCCGACGTCCAATCCGGCATCTGACAGCAAACAGATGACAGGCGACAGGAAGTGACAGCGATTTGGTGGGTGGAGTCTAGCACATGCTTTTTTCTGAAACTATTGATGATCGATTGATTCTTTTGCTCTCACTGGTTTTCTAGCCATCATTTCAAACTCATGAGATCTCTGTTTTTCTGGAATCTTCTTCTTCTTCCTCTTCTTCTTCTTATTATTATATAAATCAAAAACACTCAGCTGTTTTAGTCATTATGTCTCGATCACTGCTCCAGCGTCTCACCCTTCATCATGCTGAAAGCGTCCTCCACCTGCGGCTTGAACAGGTTCACCCCCATCACTGTGGCCAGGTTCTCCACGCTCATCTTATTCACCTTCGAGTGCTGCTGCACCTCAAACAGGAACCTGGAGGAACCAAAACAATCCGTCACTCTAGTGGATTTCAGTCAGTAAACCTGTTAAAGGAAGAACCTTCATCCTGGTCATCATGCCGTGGTCTCACCTGCATATGTAACTCAGGAGGTTGTAGTTGACTTTAGGAAGCAGACTGATCTGTTTCTCCAGCTTCTCCTTACCCTGTAAAGAAAAAAACAGATTAGTGTTAAAAGATTAATGCAGCTAATAAAATCTCCAGCTTCCAGATCATAAACTGCAGGCTACAGAGGCACTGATGCGGCTCTGAGTCTCACCGCCGCCGTCGTAGCATCCAGCGTCACGCTGCTGTCCAGAAAGTCCTGATACTGAGTCCAGGGCACGACCGGCTCAGGCAGCTCACGCAGGTACAGCTTGAGTAAAGATGCCACCGTGTGGACATCCGTGTCACTGCAGGCAGAAAGGATAGGATAGAAGGTCAGTGATTTATTTATTTTTATTTTATCAAATTCACATTTTCACAATATGAAGATCGAGTGTCATGAAAATAGAATTGAAATAGAATAAAAATTGACTAAGAATGAAATTAAGATACAAATAGGATTTATCTGTACAGCAGGACAGAGGAGCAAAGGTACAGAATACTTTTTATCAATAAAATGTAATATATTTAATTTAAAAATCAGGTTCAGGTAGTGTGTGTTGATTAGAAAGGTCTAGAAAAGTTCTAGTTCCTCCTGGTTCCTCCTCTCCGTGTTGGTCTTCAGGGATCCTGAAGATGGATTAGAAGCTAAATCTTTCACATTTTGCTTCATTCATTTGGAGCTTTATTCCAGCTGATGCTTTTTAAACCCCACATTTTTTATTTTTTGCAAATATTAAATTAATATTTTATGAAGTTCTTTATAAATACATAATAGTCTGCTTCACTTACTGGAAGTCTCGAGATCAATAAATCCAAACGCTGCATGAATGACTTTCAGAATCACATAAGAAATAATCCAGACTATGTGACAGCAGCACTTCCTGTAGCCTGGCAGGAAGTGACCAATGCTGGATGTCTTCTGAGGAAACGTTTGGATTTAAGTCACACTTTCTTGGAATCACACTGATGGATTAATGGATGAAGAGATAAAAGAGCTTTTCAAACTTTTCAAAATATTTCCCCTGGGTCCTAGTAACCCCTGGTTAAACAGAATCCTGGGGTTGTGTAGTTAGAGGTTACACACTGCTTCTACTTTCACTGAATCCTGGCTCTTCATCATCTGATTTTTCACACTCGACATTCCTAAACCCCGCCTTAACCTCCTGCTTATTTGCATATTTGTGTATCAACAGTGCTGATTGGATAAATCCAGCGCCTCTTTAAATAACAGCTCGTCAGGTCTTTGCTTCTGCACCTGAGCAGCTTCTGTTATGTTTCTGTTTCTAGTTCTGTTACTGTTCTAGGTTCTGTTTCATAGCTTCATCATCTTTTCGCTGTCTTTTCGCAGACATTCGTTCGTTCGTTCGTTGAAATCTGAGTTGTGCTCATGTTTCAGCATGACGTATTTCCCCCTAGCTCTACGATGAGCATTTCCATGATGTTCGTTGTTTCTCCGCATGACTCTATCCATCAAGCCATTTTTGTTCGGTGTTGTTCAGCTATTTCTTGGTTTTCACCTGATAAGAAGCTGAAGCGCTGTTTTTATGTACTGATTGGGTGTTTGTTGCTAAGCAACCAGTCATAACATTCTAACAGTGCTTCACACGTTTATCCGCGTGATGTAAACACTGTAAAAGCTTCAGAGCAGAGTTTTTGTGCTTTACTGCCTGAACCTTTTTTAGATGAAATAAATACTTATTTACTCAAAGAACCCTTAAGGAACCTTTAAAAAACCCTTTCTGGGATGAAGCACCACAAAATGGCTGACTGCTATGGGGCGATCATTTAGATTGTGTAACATAAACATACACACTTAGGGTTCTTCAAAGGTTCCTGGGATGATTAAAGCTTCTTACTTTCATATCCCGTGCTTCATAACACTGCTTCTGAATTACACATGAGAACGGTTCCTCTAAAGAGGGGTAAGGAGGGGTTTTAGAAGACAGTATCCCCGGGGTTCAGAGCAGTCTGAAAATCCCTGATGTGTCCTAAACAAAAACATCTACAGAGACGATTTGCTTTGGCATGACCCTGGTCATTTTGGGGAACTGATCTGGCTAAATGTGTAGTTGAGATCAGTTATGAAGTGGTGTGATGGAACTGTCAGAGCCTGAACACACACACACACACACACACACCACACACACACACACACACACACACACAAAAATACAGAGTGTGTAGAAAATGGCAGTGTATCACAGGGCACGGAACACACACACTCACACACACACTCACACACACACACACACACACATCTACATCAGAGGAAAATTAAAACTCCTGCATAAGCCACACGCACTTCAGGAGTTGAATACAGATATGAATATGTGAAGGATCTGCTTTTATTCATTAATGCACAGGTGTGTGTGTGTGTGTGTGTGTGTGGGCTCAGTACTGGTGGAGAGTTCACCTCAGCTAGGACAGGATATGGTTTAACCACAGATCTAATGTGTAGCAGGCTTCTCTGAAATAAAAAAAAATCCTGCTTTAGCATCTGGTGCTTTCTCACTTTACATGACAGACAGCGAACACACTCACTACGACAAAAATTTCAATTTTTCTAAGCAGGACGTCTTCTGGGCGGTCCATTTCCGTGTTTTACGATGAGCCTGAACACGCAGCTGTTCTAATCTCTGTATACCCCTGAGGTTTAAATCTGAATAGTTTGTACAGATATGCAGACTGATCTGAAAACCTTAATCTGAAAATCCATCAGATGATGAAAACAGATGGAATTCGTTTGGAACGTCTTCCTGGGCTGCGTATTATATTCTTGTGTTTCCAAGAACATTCTTTGAGTGGAGAAGGAACAAGAACAGCGATATAGAAAGTGCTAATTTCCTGGTTTTTCTGCATCAAAGCCTTTCAGTGACGAAGAGTGAAAATGACATTCTCATCTCCAAACCAGGAAATGAGCTCTCTATACCTTAAAAGGCATGTAGCCTCATGAGAAGCTGTGAGAAACAATCCAGGCAGAGGAGAAGAACAACAACAAGGAGTTTTGCTACGTCAAGAAGCTTACTGAC